>NC_025690.1:140572-160679 GCF_000633955.1 Camelina sativa | reverse complement strand
TGTGTACTTATTTGGGTCTTACCAAGTAGCTGGCCTAACTCTTGCTGTCAATTTCTCAAAATCCCTTAATTAATTCATTGCTTATTTTTGGTCTATTCTTAAGGTTTATTCATGGCACTTCAACCCAAAATCATTGCTTGTGGGAACTCCGTCGCCACGTTTGCCATGGCAGTCAGATTCATAACCGGTCCGGCCATCATGGCTATTGCTGGGATTGCCATTGGGTTACATGGCGACCTTCTCCGTATAGCCATCGTTCAGGTATACAAATTTATAGTGTTACATGCATGATATATGTCTATAATATAGTCTTACATGATCATGATGATGATGTTGAGTGCATGAATTATAGGCTGCGTTGCCTCAAGGAATAGTTCCGTTTGTGTTTGCAAAAGAGTACAATGTGCATCCCACGATTCTTAGCACTGCGTAAGTTCCAAACTTATTATATTATTGTTTTACAATATTGTTCCTTATGGTCAAGTAGTATAAGTGTATATTAACACATGTTGGTGAAAATGGATGCAGGGTAATATTTGGAATGTTAATAGCCTTACCCATAACTCTGGTCTACTATATCCTTCTTGGCCTCTGAATTGGTCCCTTCAGTTTCAACTGGCTTTTGAGAGCGCCTCGGAGATTGGGTTCTTTATTCCTCGGTAACCAGGAAATAAACAAGTCCTTTATTTTCGTGGGAAAGAGTGGAAGGTGAAGAAGAAGATATGTCTTTGGTTTTTGGTTCCAATATTTGTGGAACACAACAAAAGTACTTAGGATTTAGTGAACAAGATTTGAATGGATTAAGGATCTTGTCTCCGTTAGACGCCAAAACATAAACAAAAAACTCTTACATCTATCATTTTTTCCTCTTCTGTTTATGTTAATTTATGTGTAGATCCTAGCTAAGCATATGTAACACATTATTACACACCCGTATGTGTATATGCACCTTTTTCTTAACTGAATCTTATAATCCAGTGGTTTGTACTAGAATAATCACCGTGTAGTTTACTTTGATAAGAAGTCGATGATGCACGAGAGTGTGAGTTTGTAAATAAATTAAACGATGTAAAAACAGTACTACTAAAACTAGCTTTTGAATTTTGTTTGGGTTACACAGGACATACAATATATTTGCACCCTACGATGCATGTTTACAGTTCCGTTGTTTAAAGCATCCTAATTCCTAAGACGTTCACTCGTGACTTATCACGATTTGATTCGGCCGGTTCATAAAACGAATTTTTAGAGAGGAAGTCTTCGGAGTTCGGATTATCAACCATAGTCTTTATGCCAAAGTAGTGTAAATCTCATCTTATTTAGTAAGAACCTAGATAATTACTCGCATCAACGCAAACATTTTAATGTTGAGATTTTCGTATTAGGGTTCGTCATTAATAGAGTTAATATATTTACACTAGGATCAGAAACTTATTGATATATATACGGTTTTAATAGATTGGAATATGCTATATTTTTATTTTTACAGTAAGTCATATAATTGAGTAATGAGGTTGGATAAAAGAAAAGTAGGGAGAAAAAAATGAGTAAACGCTAACTTTTGTCCAAAAAAGAGTAAATGGTAATATAATGAGTTTTTTTGTTGTCAACTAAGGAGTTTTGATACCTAAAATTAAATATTTAAAAGTTTAGAGAAAATTCTAACAACACAAATGAATAGATAATTCAATTTGATCATTTTGGTAGTAGAAATAGGAATATACATAAAAATTATAAAAAATATTATGTTTGTAAAAGTTACATACTCATAATGTATGATGTGACAAACCATAAGAACAATTTCTCATTTACACAAAATTTTTAATGTATCATTTACTAAAATTTAGAAAAACAATTTATCAAAGAGATGTTTGGTTTTATTTTTTTATGTTGATGAGTTTTGTTTAGGATAGAACTTCAATGGTTTATTCTTTAGATTCTCTTGAGTTTTCTGCAAGTGTAAAAAATAAAAATAAAATCTTCTTAATTGGATATTAGTAGCATAAAAAATTAAAAAATACAAAGATTAGTTCATATGGAGAAGATGGTGATTCCGGTAGATATCATGGGGTCAGAACTTTGTGTTCACATATAAAATCATCGATTTGGTTAAAACATAAATTAGGAAAATATATATATATATATATATATACATATAAGTATGTATGTTCAGACAATTTAAATATATTTAATTAACATTAGTTGCAGAAAATAAAACAATATAGTTTTTATATTAAGTCAAATTAATTACAAAAATGTAAAATAGTTCATATATTAAGTCAAATTATATATATACCTGAACATAAGGAGATAGAAATTTGATAATTTTCATAATGCTTCATATATCCAAAAACAATAAAAAAAATATTAATCAAATTCATAATTTGGTTTGTAGTAGTACTCTGCATCATAATTAGAAAGATATTGAATGAAATTTTGTACATACCCTTATCACATAAGAACCTATGAGTTTGTTTGATAGATTCACAATGTTTTTGATGTTCCTGTATAATAAAATAAAAATATTTCATATTGGATAAAAGAACATGAATTACCTATATATAAACAAAAAATCATAAATAAAAACTTCAGAAAAGCATAGAAAAGTTGGAATGAAACAATTGAATTCCAAATATATAGTGAGGAATGGGTGTTCGATTTTTAGGGTTAGTCAGTTGATTTTTTTCTAGAAAAATCTGTTTTGGTTTGTAGAGAGTTTTAATTGATTTCCTAATAATTATATAAATATATTTAGAATATTAATAGTAATTTCTGATTTGAAGGTAATTACTTAAACTAACTTATTGAATATGTAACTGATCTTGTATTAATATTTAATATAGTCATATAAGGAAATATTTTTTAGTGATTAACGATATTTCTGTTTTCGAAATCAATTATAATACTAACAGTTAGGTGAAAAGTTGCTATAGTATATTTGGCAAATATATGATATCTTTATAACTAATTTATATTTTAGGATTTTGTTTGTTTAGCATATAAATTAATGAGATTTCCGATGGATGACTAAAATTTTGGAACAATTTGGTAATCAGATATTATTCTATAATAATTTTCTAAAATTGAAGCGTCATTGATTTACTAATAATATTTATTTTGTTAGTTTTCTGAATTATAATATTTTAAAACTTTTTAAAAGCTCAAAACTTTTAAAAGTTTCAGTATTAATAATAATTTAAACTTTAAAAAATTTTGAAATTTTGAAATAAAAAATCGTATTAAACACACTATATATAGAGTTTTCAAATTTGGAGGCCTGGTTTGAATATTTGTAAAAAAATTATAACCGATGTGGAATATTTTTTTCTTTTCGAGAGTAAGATTGAGAACTCTATTATTTGCGAAATCAATATCCTAAGTTTACGGAATATTTTTGTAAATTGGTATAACAAATAATGTTGATATGATTTAGATTTTATTGTTAAGCTTTTAATAAATGCAAATTTTATTCGATGAATCTAAAATAATTACTTAACTTTATATGTTTCCTAAATTTCATGACTGAACAATATTTTCGAAATTAGTATGCCATATGTAGAATATTTTGTTAAGATTCATGGAAGCAGTTAATGATAACTTTATTTAATGGAATAATTGGTAGGAATCGTTTGTGAGAAATTTATTGATGTTTTACATTTATGATTTTTATTTATTGAAGTTTCCTTTTTTTTTGATAACCCAATGACCCATTTAATTCATCGTGGGTTTATTTTTATCCGTATCCGTTTCTTTAATTTCAGATTATTTTCACTTAATTGACCCAACCCATGGTCTATTTTGTACTTCTCTTTATATAGGAATATTTAATATAGTAGTACTATATAGATAAAAGGCATCAAATTACTACATTTAGAAAACAGAGCAAATCTTTGCCCAAAAAAAGAAAACAAAGCAAATATTCCGAAACTAATGGAGAGTGAATATGAAGAAAATTCAATGAATGCAAATCTAAAGAAGAGGATCGAGCAACATGGCAGGCTTCCCCC
Organism: Camelina sativa; assembly: GCF_000633955.1. NCBI lineage: Eukaryota > Viridiplantae > Streptophyta > Magnoliopsida > Brassicales > Brassicaceae > Camelina > Camelina sativa. Next base: position 156,672 of record NC_025690.1, on the reverse strand, counting down.
GAAAGCGACGAGGCATTTTTACTCAACGACAAAAGTTAACCTTTTCTAAATATCTTTTTTTGCAAGTTTGCATACACATGCCCCCAATACTTTCAAATTCTTATATATATATATATATATATATATATATATCAACATATATCCTCCTAATTTCAGAGTAGTTCTTATGTCTCAAGAAAATTTTCGACAATTATATTATCATTAAAAATATTTGACATCTAATTCTATTGTTATGGTCTTTAATTATATGTGATTGTGATAAATAAAAAAATTATACATACAATAATTTTGTGACGTACCTTTTTACAGCAACACTCAGATTTACACATACGGTTTTGCATGTAATGTATGATATCTTTATGATTAACATACTCTTCCGACAACACGTAAGATCACATCCAATAGTTTTACATGCAATATTACGGACTCTTGGTAAAAATTACACCATTAATCTATAAAAAAGCTCTATTTTTAAAAGTCGAATCTCTCAAATCTAGTAAAAAAGTAAAATTTTAAATCTTTGACCAAGGTATGTAATTTAATTAGATTTTAAACAGGATTGTAAGAAGGATATAGTTCAAAATTTTAGGTAAAAAGAAGTAACAAAAAAACCTCCCACATGTAAATCCATACAAAAAAATTCGAGCATCAAAGAATGATAACAAACATGGACCACACTTTTACTCGCATTTCAATTATATCATACTTAACTACGCTATATACTTTTCCCTAGAACTAATCAATAGTCAAAATGATGAGTTTATCGGTTTTATCATGAAAAGAGATTTTAGATCCGCTCAAAAATTAACTTCGATTACGCATCCACTTTGAGACTAGCAGAGATTTTTTTGTCTCTTTATTTTTTTCTAATTTAATTATAATTTTCATTTTTTATTTATTTGATTATAAATTTGACAGGTGGCATAGGGTAACAAAAATTAACTTTTCTATTTTATAAAATAACATTAAAAGTAGCAGAATACTTAAAGAAAAATTCTAAAAAAAATAACGGTAAAAAGTAAATAATAAAACCATTTATGTTACTGTTAAATATTTCAGTAATTTTGTTTTGCTATGATCATCAAAGTGTATACTAATCAGACCTTCTCCGACTTCCTATACATGAATGTTTTCACTCAAAATTATTGGTTAGAACTAGTCTCATCGACAAATCTAAAACTTGAAAAGCTCTAGTCAATAGAACAGACCTACGTACTTTTTCAAAAAATATCTTCATCCATCTGAAAGAAAATACAACTTTATTAAGTATTGGACCATCTCTAACAATTATCTCAATTTTACTAAGTTATTCAGTAATTCTCTTTAGCCATCACCTTGTTTTGGCAGATCTCATAATCTCAATATTGATACTTATATTATGAATTGTCATCGTAAGTATTGCCGCAAATCACAATGTGGACCTCATGAAATCCAGTAAATAAATATGGTCTGAAAAGATTGTATTCAAGTGGTCGTTTGGCTGTAATAATATGTACTTTTGCTTGTTATATATTAAGCTCAAGTTTCTTTTCAGTCTAATCGAATATTCTTACTTCTCTCTCTGCTATATCTGATTTCTCAATTATTGCAGCATAATGTTATTCTAAATTCATGAGGCAAAAAATTTTAAATTTGTTTTAGTCGTGCAAATACAAAGACTAACAGCCGTATATATATATATATATATATATATATACAATATATCAGACTGGACGATTTTACATACTGATAAGACCATTGGACATAACTTTTGGAAAAAGATACAGGCTGTAATATAATTGAATATAATTTTATAAAGTTCGAAGCGCATTAAACTTTTTAATTAAATACTACTACTATCTGATTTATCGTTAGCGGATTATTGATCCTTTCATCGTTATATATTTATCGGTTTTGGATTTCTAAGTTTTCATATCTCAATATTCATTTTTGAGGTCAAGAGTAGAGATGATACCTATTCAGCTTTTCTTTTGATTTTTTTTTCATAAAAAGTTTTGAAGTGGGACTACGATGGAATTTTATCGAGTCAAGTAAACAAATCAATGTATTGTATACTTTGTTGTACATAGTATATCTCTAATAGTAATATGAGTTTTGTGAAACAAAATTATGCTTTGAATAAAATGAATTTTTTAAAAATTGCAAACAAAGTGAAAAAGCACCATCTATAAAAGTATAAATCGAATAAAACAATAAAAATAAATTAATGGGGATAGAGTGAGAGAGAAAGGTGATGGGCAATGTATGAGGAACCACGAACACTGGTCTAATCATAGGGTCGTTCTCCTTACATTTAGATGCAACGGTCCAAATACATAACATGCATAAGATTTACATCTCAACGTATCTATCATATCCAATTTAATGTCTTATGGATAACAAATCCGTGCGTGTGCATACAAACAACAAAATACCAAGTACTAAAGCCATATATGTCTGGTGTGGTGTGGTGGCCATTAGCCCTGGGCACTAATACCCGTTACTCATATTCGACTTGTTATTTGGTTTGTACCAATCTCCAAAAATAGGTACCCTTAGCTTTAGGGTCGAGTAACGAGTATAATAATTATATTACTCGTGAGTGAGGGTAGAGTAATACTCGTCTCGTTACCTATCTCATTACCCTTTTGTTATCCAACCCGTAAACATTCGTTAATATTTGTTTATTAGTCATTTATGATATATATATATATATGTATATATATATATTTTAGAGTGAAAGTTAAAGCCTAAGTTCAATTTAGCTTTATTGTTGATTGGAATGATTATGATTGTTATTTGTATATTAGTTTGGTTATGATATTGTTTTTTTCGTCCGTTATGATATTGTTCTTTTGTATTATGATAATAGAAAAATGTGATGTCCTACATGTTCATGTAAATAAAGAGAATGTAAATAGCTAGAAAATAAAAACCTTATAGAAGAATGGTTTTGCGACATGAAATTACAAGCTTTTATTTTAAAGTTTATATATTATATAATTTATGGAGCTATATGTTGTACATAATTATGAATTTTTTTCTTTTTGAATATAAAATTATATTGTTGTTATGGACACTTTTTATAGTGTACTCGTTTTTTTGGGTAAGGGTAAAGCAATGCCGGCTCTATGGGTGTGGTGACAGAGCTAAAACACCATGTCCTTCTATTTTTTTTTCTTTACTTTTGAGGGTCCAAAATTGTCAGAAAATTTTCAAATGTTCAGCAAATATATCCAAAAACCAACAGAAAAAGTGTAGATAAAAAAAATTATGGACTTTTTAGTACAATGTCCATAATAAGTTTGAGCTGGCCTTGGGATAAAAGTTCAACTATCTAAAAGATCAACTATCTAAAAGATCAATTATTTTTTACCAGATACTCGTTTTTCAGGAACATGTTATTTATGGGTAGAGAATAATTTTTTTTATTACTCATAGGGGTTGAGTCAGGTAAAGAATATCAAAAAATTCAAAAGTATCCGTCCCATGCTCAGCGCTAGTGGCCATATTATATAGTACATAGAAGTTTTGTTTGTTTTGATTATTCTAGTGCACATATATTAAAGAATACCAAACTGATTTTCACGTAGCAACAGTTCAATAATTAGAATAAGTGATGAATACTGAAAAGCCTTGATTTATCTTAAACCACGATTATAAGAGTTATACATGTATAGTGTTCAGTTGCAAACAGTGGCCATCCATGTTTGGCTCTTGTTTTTTTTCTGGTATTATTGGAAATCAACCATTGCAGTGTAGATAAATGTGAAGCAGAAAGAGACAATTGTGGTTTATTAGAACACAAGTATGGTATTAACTGATAAACTTATGTGGTTCTAGTTAGAATGAGAGTTTGATTAGAAACGAAGGGGGAAAAATAAGTAAAAGACGGATAGATTGGTTAGTACCTAAAACTTGGAATCAGAAATTGAAGTATTTGAAGAAAATGATACAAAAATAGTTGGTTAAATTAGGTCAACTGGTTCAAATGACGTTTGGAATGAAACTATGTTAACTATCAGCTCTTTGACTTGAAAGGATCTACATGCCCAAGTTGAGAACTTTTTAATTTATTAAAATGGGTTAGAAAATCTTCAATCCACAATTATATTTGTCTCCATATATAGAAAAAAAAATAGCGATATCTATTTTAGATGTAAATTTACTCCAACTCAAATTTAGTTTTACCTATAAAATAAAAATTGTTATATTTCTCTTCTGTATAGTAATTGAGAATGCAGATGGGTTGGAGTAAAACACTAAAACTCATTTCTATTATAAAATTCCTCTATTTTAATTTTTAAGATAAAAATAGAGAAATCAATTAGAGATGGTGTTAATTGAAACTTCAACAATTGGAGATGGTGTTAATTGAAACTTCAACAACAATGATGATAGGTTAAAATTAGGGAAAAAAGCCATAAAAATCATCAACTTATCATTTTCGTTGAATTAAAGCCCGAACTTTGTATATGGTGGAATATATATTGAACTATTCGTTGACGTAACAATAAAACCTCAAACTTGTGTTGACCATGCCAATTTGAACACCACGTTAACTCACTAAACGGAGGAAATAAACGCAGTTATGTCTCTGTTAGCATTATCCGTTAGCAATAAAACGACCGTTGTTTTAAACAAAACAGAAACACCCAATTCTTAAATCCAATTTCTCTTTCTTAGAACTCTAAAAATTGAAAACCCCCAAATTCGATTCCTCTCTTCTTATTCTTCGATTCCTCTATATTTCTTCTTAGTTCCTCTTCCATTCTTCAATTCATCTTCTAAATCGTTAAGTGATGGTGAATAAAAAGAAGCCTTCTAAACGAAAGAGGGTTGATGTCGAATCGACTGCTCTCGAATTGGCTGCTCCCGAAGCGACTAATGGTGAAGGTAATGCTCTTGTAGTGTTCGGTGGTGATGCTGCTGGTGATAAAAACCGTGAGGAAGTTAGTGAGGATGATTGTGAGGTTGTAGGCGACGATGATTGCGATGGTATCAGGTATGAAGATACTGGCGAAGCAGATAGAAATTGTGTTGGTCTAGAAGAAATTATTTGTGAAGACATGGCAAATCAGTTTGGAGAGGATGCAAGAGAAGAGGAAGACTTGACTGATGCAGATAGTGGAGATGATATTTGGGATGAGGAGAAGATTCCAGATCGTTTATCAGATAGTGAAGACGAAGACAATGAAGATGGCGATAATCATGTCGAACCTGAAGATGCTGAAGAGATGCTGCATTTGGGGAAAACGTTTAGTTCTCCAAATGATTTCAAGCTTGCTGGTTTGAGGTACTCTCTTAAAACTAGATATGACATTAAGATATATAGATCACAATCTTTGAAGCTTGGAGCAAAATGTACTTATGTTGACGAGAATGGTAAGTGTCTATGGAGATGCTATTGTGCTTATGATAAGAAGAAACACAAGATGCAAATAAATTGATATGAGGGTAAGCATAGATGTGTGAGGTCTGGTTACAGTCATATGTTAAAGAGAGGAACAATAGCTTGGTTATTTTTAGAGAGATTAAGAAAGAACCCAAAGATTACCGCACATGAGATGAAGGCAGAGATTAAGAGAGAGTACAATCTGGAAGTTAGTGATGAACAATGCTCAAAGGCAAAATCAAAACTTAGGCGTGAAGCGAGTGCTAGTCATCAAGAACACTTTTCACGGATTTGGGATTATCAAGCTGAAATTCTTCGATCAAATGAAGGTTCAATCTTTGAGATTGAGACAATTCCAGGGCCAACCATTGGAAGCTTGCAACGGTTTTATCGTTTATTTGTGTGTTTTAAATCACAAAGAGATGCATGGAAGCAAACATGTAGACCCATATTAGGAATAGATGGTGCTATTTTGAAATGGGATATAAAGGGACATCTATTAGCTACAGTTGGAAGAGATGGAGAGAATAGGATAGTCCCAATTGCTTGGGCAGTGGTTGAGATTGAGAATGATGACAATTGGGACTGGTTTATGAGGTTGCTTTCTTCTAGTTTGGGTCTTGAGGATGGAAGCAAAATAGCTATACTGTCAGACAAGCAATCGGTAAGTATATTTTTGTTTGAGATATATGTTTTTTTGTGTTCATATATATGTCTTTTATCTAAGTTTATTTGTTTTGCAGGGTCTTGTGAAAGCTATTCATACCATTCTCCCCCAAGCAGAACATCGTCAATGTGCTAAGCATATTATGGAGGATTGGAAGAGGGATCGTCACGATATGGAACTGCAACGTCTGTTTTGGAAGATTGCTCGTAGCTACACCATTGGAAAATATAATGCAAATATGGCAGCATTGCAGAAATATAATCCAGGTGCTTTTGCTTCTTTATTAAAGACTAAACCAGAGACATGGTCTAGAGCTTTTTTCAGAGTAGGTACATGTTGCAATGATAACTTGAACAACTTGAGTGAATCATTTAATGGAACCATACGTCAAGTTAGGAGGAAGCCTTTGCTAGAAATGCTTGAGGATATTAGGAGACAATGCCTGGTGAGAAATCAGAAAAGGCATATTATAGCTGGCAGATTAAAGACAAGATTCATGAAGAGAGCACATTTGGAGATTGAAAAAATGATTGAAGGGTCACAGTTTTGCATAAGAAGCATGGCTAGGAACGATAGACACGAGGTAGAGTTGCATGATGATACTTACTGTGTAGATATGAATGATCGTACATGTGGATGCATTAAGTGGCAGATGACTGGAATCCCATGCGTCAATGATGCTTCTGTTATCATAGCAAAAAAGCAAAAGGTTGAAGATTATGTTGTCGACTGGTACACAACAAAAATGTGGCAAAAAACTTATGAAGATGGTATTGCGCCTGTTCAAGGTCAGTCAGAGTGGTCTAGGATGAATAGATTAGGAGTTTTGCCACCACCATGGAGAAAAGGCAATCGTGGTAGACCTCCTAACCATGCTAGGAGGAAGGGAAGGTTTGAAACTGCCTCATCAAGCACCACCAAATTATCACGACAAGGTAGAGTCATGACATGTTCAAATTGCAAACAAGAAGGTCACAATAGGTTATCTTGTTCAAACCCAAGTGTTGCAGATCCACTAAAAAGGCCAAGAGGTCGACCTAGGAAGGACCAGGTTTGTCATATTTTGTAAATTTCTCGTTTTATATTTGGTTCTTAACACAATAAGTAAGGTCATAATCATAATCTATCCATCTAGGAACCAAGGAATGCGTTGGTTGGACAAGGACAAGCACAATCACAATCACAAGGAGAATCACAACCACAACCAAACCAATGGGAACCTCAACTTGGATCACAACCCTCTCAAGGATCACATATGCCAGCACCACAACCGCAAACAACACGGTGGGAACCTCAACAAGGATCACAACCCTCTCAAGGACGACAATGGGAACAACAAGCACCACAGAGGCAACAAGCATCATGAGGCTGGACATCATGGTTTCAATGCCCAAGTTAGGATGAAATGTTTTGGTGTGTTTTAGGACAAGAAACTTACTTATTTTGCGGTTTTTAGACAATGAGTTATGTCTCTTTTGTTATCAAACCATGAATGATGTCTCTTTTGTTGTTTACTAACTCTTTTATTATGAATGAACCATAACTATGAACCATCTCTAACTCTTTCAAAGGAAACAAACTGATTTCATTACCAAACATACAAACCAACATACAAGTAAACAACACTAATAACCAAGAATAAACTTGGGTTGTTTTACATTACCAACCATAAGGTAAACAATGAAAATTGTTATTACACAAAGCCACAGAAAACACTATTTTCCACAACAGTTTAAGCTTGCATATGTCTCTTTTCCTTTGCATTGCATCTTCCTTCAACTCTTGCATAGCAACATTGAGCTCATTTATCTCAGCTTTGGCTTTAACAATCTCGTTTGCCATGATTCCTAGTTTTGGTAATGCATCTTCAACTTCCTCGTAGATAGCATCCTCCACCCACTTAAATAAGTGACCCTAATGTATAAACAAACAACATTACCATTACCATAACACACATAAACAACATAAAAAAAAACCACCACGAGCTTGAGCCTACATCTTTCTTGCTTGTCCATGAGCTTGCATCTCGTTTGTTGATGCAACGGAAGAACGGTCGGCCAGGATTATCTTGAGTTTTTGATGTAAATTTCAATACCCTTTCACCACATACACACTTTGAGGGCAATCCACGATCACCGATTATCACCAACGTCTCCGAGCTAGAACTCATAGTAATTGGAAGAATAAATCAAAATCTGATGAAAGTGAGAAGAATAAAGAGGTATCGAAAAGAAATAGAGACCAATCGAGAAGAAATAGAGAGAAATTTGGGGTTTTTCAATTTTTAGGGTTCTGAGAAATAGAGAATTGATTTACGATTTGGGGGTTTTCGTTTTGATTAAAACGATTCGTTTAACAGCTAACAGTGGTATTGTCAGAAACTTAACCGCGTTTGATCTGTCCGTTTAGTGACTTAACGTTGTGCTCAAATCGGTTGAGTCAACAAAAGTATGAGATTTAAAAGGTAAGTCAACAAAAAGTTTGATATTAAATTCACTATATACAAAGTTGAGGCTTTAATTCAACGAAAATGATAACTCGAAGCTTTTTATAGCTTTTTCCCGTTAAAATTATTATGGTTTCAGAGATTCTAGGCCTGATTAGTGTCTAAAGGATAGGGTAGATAATAGATAGAGAGAAAAGTCTAATAAGAACCCAAAGAATCAAAATGTAGCCCATGAGTTGCATAAATGGGCTTGGTCTCCTTTGAATAGATCGAATTGATTGATGATTTCTGAAATTTCTGTAAAAAAAAAAATCCAACATGTTGTCGTCGTCGTCGTCGTCATCCTCCACTCGATGCAGATCGTTCTTCGTCTTCCCAAATCTCTTCGCCGTCGTCCTACTTCTGGGACTTCCGATTCTCTCCTCCGCCGATAAGCGCCACGTTATCAGCTTCCGATCGCCGGGACTCTACCCGGAGGGGTTAACCTGGGATCCAAGGGAGCAGCACTTTCTGGTTGGTTCCCTCCACAGCCGTACTATTCATTCCGTCTCCGACGCTGGAGTCATCGAAACTCTTATTTCCGATCCCGATCTACCGGAGAACGCAACTATCCTCGGTCTCGCCGTTGACTCTACTAATCGCCGTCTGCTTGCCTGCATCCACAGTTTTCCGCCTCACCTTCCCTTCAGTGCCCTAGCCGCCTACGATCTCCGCAGCGGAGGCCGTCGCATCTTCCTCTCTCCTCTCCCGTCGCTTTCCGGAGACGACGAAGACATCGCCAGAGATGTCGCCAATGACGTGGCGGTTGATTACAAAGGCAACGCTTACGTCACCAACTCAGCCAAAAACTTCATCTGGAAAGTGGATCGCGACGGCGCAGCCTCGATCTTCTCGAGATCGCCGGTGTTCAATTCGCAGCCTGTGGCGGCAGACGCGGACGAAACATTCCGCGATTCCGGCTTGAACGGGATCGTGTACATAAGCAATGGTTACCTCCTGGTTGTGCAGAGCAACACGGGGAAGGTGTTCAAAGTGGACGAAGAGAGCGGGACGGCGAGGCTGGTGTTGCTGAACAGAGACCTGATTGCGGCGGATGGGGTGGCTAGGAGAAAGAGAGACGGCACGATCATGGTGGTGTCGCAGAAGAAGCTTTGGTTACTAAAGAGCCAAGACAGCTGGAGCGAAGGAGTGGTTTATGACGAGATTGACCTCGACGTGGAAGGGTTTCCGACAGCCGTGACTGTGGCGGGGCGGGATAGGATATATGTCTTGTATGGGAGAGTGATGGAAGGCATAATGAAAAGTTACAAAGGAGAAGGAGTGAGGGAATGGTTTGGGATAGAAGAGGTTTGGTCGGACAAGGAAGGTGGGGAAGATAAGGTTTGGTTGTATGTGTTGATCGGCTTTGGTTTTGCTTACTTTTGTTTCTGGAGGTTTCAGATGAAGAATCTCATCACAAACATGGACAAAAAGATCACCTAGCTAATCCTGTTTCTACTCTTTATCTTCTGTCATCATCTTCACTTTAACACGTTTTGTAATAATAGGAAACCTATAGCACAGAACAGCATGTAGTGTCATTTACTCAATTGGGTGTTGGAATGAAAAGCTTTTTGATTCTCACACATCGTGTCTCTTGAGAGTAAACAAAAGAGAGAGCGAGGGAGATAGCTTATTGCAACATGTTTGCCTCCACCACAAGAGGAGGAGGAAGTAGAGGAAATACTTCTTCTTTCTCTAACTCTTTCTCTATCTTTTGGTTTTCTGACTTGTTGGGCGGCTCTGACTCTTTCGCCTTCGCCATCAGCTTCTCCATTGCTTTTTTCCTGTTCTCCTTTCTCCCTACTCGAGCTTCTGCGGCTTCACCATGGAGAATGTTGATCCCTCCAAGGAATCCAGCCGTGAGATACAACATGGTGTTTCTTCTGGAAATATCTTCGGAATCAAGGACTTGAAGCTTTTTGGGTTCCTTAATGTTTGCTTCAAGTAAAGGCTGTCAAAGAAAACGCAATATAGACTGACCTCAGAGCTCTGCACAAACTAACAAAAACTGATGCTTGAAAATGCAGACTTACACTAATACCAATCTTCTTCTTTCTCCTATTGACCATGAGAAAACAGCAGAAGCAATCATCAACATATGAAAAGAATGCCTTTTGTTGCCCAAAATTCACATGACACAAACCAATCAACATAACTAGTTGGAAGCATATAACAGCTGAATTCGATCTTAACCTCAAAACAGTTAGATCAAACATTCTCTAATAGCTCAACCTAAAACCCAACGGCCTCGGATTCATTCTCACATAGACAGAGCACAAGAAATCTCTCCGGGAAAAGAAAACTAATTTTGATCTTTGAAAGCTGTTGTACGACCCTGATGAGAACCTACGCTGGTGGCTAAAATCACCCGGCGTCGGGAAAATTTAGGTGATTCTCCGTTCATCGGAGAAAGTGAGATCAAAACAGGCGTCCAGATAGAGTACGATCTCGCCATCTCTTTTCTCCGGCGTTAGTACTCAGTCGTACTGCTAATCAATCTATCAGAAATGTCTGTCAATAAAATGAAATTTAATAAATGGGTGGTGGGCTTAAAACAGTATAGGCCTCATATTTGCACATTAATGGGCCTCGGTTAAACATATACACTTCACCTGTGCTGCAATCAGAATTACAGATTTGTAGCAAACAGAAGATCACATACAATATTGTCTTCAACATGAACATTTTCCCGGAAACGTGCAGAAGCAGCAAGACTCTTCTTCTCCTTCCTCAACAACGCTGTTTCTCTCGGGAAATCACTGGTTTTCTCAAGACCAGACAGTAGAACATTGTATGTCCCCAGGGAAGGCATTATCTCTCGCTCTCTCATCTCTCCCAATATCTTCATTGCTTTCTCTGGGCTCCCTGCTGAGATATAAACATCCATCAGCGCAGTGTAAGCAGCTACGCCCTTTTGATCATCCGGAAGTAAGTCGAAGACCTCTGCGGCTAAGCGAGGTCTTCTCCCAAACCCGAGCCTGTGGATCAACATTGCTCCTTGGTACACACCGAGGTAGTGTTGCGCTTTCAGCATCTCATTGACCACTTCAATCACTTTAGGAAGCTCGTTTACTCTCAGAAAATGACCAATTAACGCAAGATATGCTGACTTCTCTAGATGGATTCCCATTTCCGAGCTGTAATCAAGAGCCAACGAAGCCCCCTCAGTTCTACAACGGCTACAGTTTGTTTCCACGATAGCTGAAACAACAAAAGAATCCAACTTTATGTTCCGATATCTCATCTGATTAAGTATAAGATCAACTGCCACCAGATTCTGCTTCATCAAGAGAACGGAGCTGATAACTCTACTATCATTTGAACTCTTAGTGTCATCAACTTCGGCTGTTGGAGTCTCATCGATGTCACTGGAGCACAAAAATTCAGCGGAAATATGCGAGTTGACATCTCGTAACAGATCATCACTTTCACCTGCGGCTTTCAGGGTCTCAAGAGCTTCAAGAAAGATAGGGTAACGAAGTACAATCCCATTTTGTTTCATATGCAGAAGAATTCGAGCTATGAATGATATTTCCCTGAATTTACAGGCTTTTGCAATCAGAATATTGCAAGCTGCTTTATCTGGCTGCACCCCAATCTCTTGCATTTTAAAGAAAATGTCCAAAGCTTCCTCACATTTTCCTGCAATTCAAACGAACAAAACTAACACACATCATCATCATCGTCGTCAAGAAAACAAAAACATTCAAGAACCAATATATCCATAAAATATTCCTAGTCTTACTCCATATGTTTATTTCAAATCAATCTTACACAAAGTTAAAAAGCTGTAAAAAGTTTTTCAGCTAGGCATTTTAACGAACAGTTGGTGTGCGTAGAATGAAAGGTCACCTGTGCCGACAAGAAACTCCATCAATACAGTATAAGTGTGACAATTGGGAGAAACTCGCGACCGTAACATGTCCTTATAGACCTCCGTGGCTTCTTCCACCCTCCCATCGGCGAAGAGTATCTTCATGTAAGCAGTGTAAGACACGACGGTAGGTTCGCACCCATTATCTCTCATCTCCTCCCAAAGCCTCATAGCTCCGTCGACATCGCCGGAACTTGAAACCCAGTGAATAAGCGATGTATAAGTAACCGTATCGATCAAGACACCCTTCTCCTTCATAAGGTGAAAGACGGAGAACATGGATTGGATCCGACCGGCTTCACCGAAGATATCGAGCATGGTGGTGTAAGTGAAGTGGTCGTGTTTGAAACCCTTAATCTGGGAAGCCCAGTTGAAAAAGAGCCAAGCTTTCTGCATCGGAGGGTGTGCTTTCAAGACACGGTTGATAATGTGAGAATCCCATCTGAGACCGAGATGAGGGAGCTGTTCTCGAGCAGATTCCCAAGTGGAGTACTTGAGGATGTTATAGATGTTGGATACAACGTCTCTTGTGTAAACCCTGGGGTCCTCTGGGGTCTGTGTTTTCGCAAGTTTTGGTTTTTGGAAGGATCGCTTGGAGTTGGAGGGGTTTCTAGGTCTTGGTCGGGGCAGAGAGTGAAGTAGCTTGACGGAGCTCCTCCGGCGATTGGAGAATTGGATTGTGTGGTTGCGGAAGATGGTGGAGAAGCGCATGAAATTTTCTGGTTGAATTGAATCTAACGCTAGTGTGCCCAGGAGAGAGCCAATATTTTTAACAAAGATCAATATATACTAAAATGCTTTTTTTTTTTTTTTGTGAAATTCAATTTTTTTTTTGTTCTTTAACAAAGATCAATATATACTAAAATTCAATTATATAACATGGTCCGTCAATAAGCTATATCAGTGAAGATGTATGTAAACTGTAATTAATAATATTCATGCTTTTTTTTTTTGGTTTTGTTAGGATTTAGTTTATGTTTTCTTTTTTCCCCTGTGAAAGGGTTTTAGAAGAAACTGAAGGCAGAGGGGTTGGTGAAGATGATGACAACCACGATCTGTTTGGTGACCGACTGATTTTGAACACCCATTCGAGGGCACTGGTATGTTGTTTCCTCTTTGTTCTATCCAATTGGCTTTTTTTAATTATCTAAGTATTGTGTAATGTGTTTTGATTTTAAACTGAAACCTTAATATTAGATTTTGGAGCTGAAACATTAGTTGTGATTTGCTTTGATTTATTTCTGAGTGTGGATGAACTGGCTGAGTTTGATGCTTTGAAACATGACTACAAGGTTGATTGGCACGTAAAACACCTGCAGAAGAAGTTAAGTCCGACTTCAAAAGAGCTCAAATCGAGGTCTGGAATAGAAGACTAGCTTGTATCAGAAGGATAGTATTTTCTGAAAGGGAGGGTATGAGAGATAGAGAGCCGTATCTACGCCACGAGTATGCCAAGACATTTCAGGATTAATGGGAAGGAACATGGCTAGGCCTGGAGAACTTTGGTCAGATATGTTGATGATATTAGTATAGATATGACTAGCAGAGGAAGCAACGTTGGTTACTCGGATTAGAGGGGAGCAACAGAAAGTGACTGGATTGGTAATGAGAAGATGGAGGAATCATAAGAAGAGAAATCAGAAGTAGATGAAGAAGAAGTGAAGAAAAGACAAGAATTTGTCATGTTGATGAGACGAGCAGAGAAAGCAACGCTGGTTACTCGGATTAGAGAGGAGCAGCAGAGATTAGGCCTTGCTGCAGAAAGTGATTGGATTGGTAATGAGAAGATGGAGGAATCAGAAGAAGAGAAAGAAGAAAAGACAAGATTTTTGTGAGAGTCATGGCCTTGAATTTCCCCGTGTTGGACATCACGGCCTCCAAGAACAGCATCAAGTCTAACTGTTTTAACAGCTGTTGTTCCAGCTTCCACCTAAAAACATCAAACCATAAGTTAGTATAACATTAAGGTGAACAAATAAGCATCCCCTTTATTTTGTGTTGTCTGCGCAAATGGAAGATAAACATAGCACGACATTTCGTAGGAGGGTAAAATCCTTTTTAGCCAATGAACCTGTCGGGTAAAAAAAATACAGAACGAAGTTAAAAGAAAAAATTGAGGTTGTCATCTAAACTGAACTGGTTTGATATAACATATGGTAATAAGTACGCAGACAATTACAATCTAGTTGAGATACATACCTCTTGATTAAGACGTCATATTTTCTCTCTTTCTCTTTAGAGCTTTGCTCGAGCCGCAACCCATCAAGCGTTGCACAATAATGTGCCTTCGCTAACAAGAAGAGCTTCAAGAGCTAGGCATAGAGCATAATATAGAATGTTTCCATGCTGTCTCAATCTATACAACAACAGTGGCCAAGTCCTATTTAGAAACATTTATCCTCATCAATATGCAGATCATTGAGAGTTTTTAAACTCAAAAGTTTTAAAGCAGATCATTGAGAGCTTTTAAGCAGAACATTGAATATATCTTCTCCATCAATATGCAGATCATTGAGAGTTTTTAAACTCAAAAGTTTTAAAGCAGATCATTGAGAGCTTTTTAAGCTCAAGAGTGTTTATAGCAGAACATTGAATATATCTTCTCCATCAATATGCAGATCACTGAGAGTTTTTAAACTCAAAAGTTTTAAAGCAGATCATTGAGAGCTTTTTAAGCTCAAGAGTGTTTATAGCAGAACATTGAATATATCTTCTCCATCAATATGCAGATCACTGAGAGTTTTTAAACTCAAAAGTTTTAAAGCAGATCATTGAGAGCTTTTTAAGCTCAAGAGTGTTTATAGCAGAACATTGAATATATCTTCTCCATCAATATGCAGATCACTGAGAGTTTTTAAACTCAAAAGTTTTAAAGCAGATCATTGAGAGCTTTTTAAGCTCAAGAGTGTTTATAGCAGAACATTGAATATATCTTCTCCATCAATATGCAGATCACTGAGAGTTTTTAAACTCAAAAGTTTTAAAGCAGATCATTGAGAGCTTTTTAAGCTCAAGAGTGTTTATAGCAGAACATTGAATATATCTTCTCCATCAATATGCAGATCACTGAGAGTTTTTAAACTCAAAAGTTTTAAAGCAGATCATTGAGAGCTTTTTAAGCTCAAGAGTGTTTATAGCAGAACTTTGAATATATACTCTCCATCAATGTGCAGATCATTGAGAGTTTTTAAACTCAAAAGTTTTAAAGCAGATCATTGAGAGCTTTTAAGCTCAAGAGTGTTTATAGCAGAACTTTGAATATATCCCCATCAATATGCAGATCATTGAGAGTTTTTATAGCAGAATATTGAATATTTCCTTCTACGGACAGCTTTAGAAAAGCCTTAGTATCATGCTGCCCAGCCAGCAATGAATAAAAGATAATCGCAAAGATTATATGACAAGTCTTACTGCGTTAAACACATGCTTAGGGACATATCTCTTTGTTTCATTCACATTCGCAACATTATATGACAAGTCTTACTGTGTTAAACACATGCTTCTCTTACTTGGGGACAATTATATGACAAGTCTTACTGTTATATGGCAAGTCTTACCGTGATAAACACATGCTTGTCTTACTTGGGGTCAATTATATGACAAGTCTTACTGTGATAAACACATGCTTGCCTTACTTGGGGACAATTATCTGACAAGTCTTACTGTTATATGGCAAGTCTTACTGTGATAAACACAT
>NC_025690.1:136775-139175 GCF_000633955.1 Camelina sativa | reverse complement strand
CAAGTCTTACTGTGATAAACACATGCTTGCCTTACTTGGGGACAATTATATGACAAGTCTTACTGTTATATGGCAAGTCTTACTGTGATAAACACATGCTTGCCTTACTTGGGGACAATTTTCCCAAATTAGAAACCGGACAGAACACAATCATATAATGTGTCATCCCTTTCTTTTGGGTTTGAAGAAAACAGAAAATGTTATTCTTGAAAATCGATGAAATATTGAACATAGCACAGCTCATGAGACTGTTTGTTCATATGAAAAGAAAATTTGATAAAAAGGGTTTCTTCTAATCCATAAAAACGGAAACTAATCTTTAAAACGTGATTACATGAACAAAAATCTTTAAAAAGTAATTAAGAAATCAAGGATCTAAAAAGAGGGCTCTTGATTAGAAACTCTAATTTGTAACAAAAAAACAAAGAAAGGTAAAATCTTTGAAGAACCTGAAACGTTAAAAAAGAGTGCTTTTGGTTTTGAATTTGCGAAATTTGAAACCTTGTAGAAACTATGAACTTGAAATACGGTCACCTAACTCAGAATCATACTCTTCACCAAGATCAGACATATAAAGATTGATAAAAGGAAAAAAGGTCAAACCTGAGCTCCTGTCTCATGTTGGAAGCGGTAAGCTGTAATGTGTCAATAAACTGCTCAACCTGCACATGATGAAAAGATAGTATCCATAAAAAAGAAAGAACTCAAAAAGACTCTTGAAATTTTGATTATTACCATACCAATGAACTAGACAGACAAGATGATTGCAGAACCAACTAATGCATAATTAACACCTTGAACATGTCTTCAACAGTCCCAGTTTGTCCAAGACAGCTAGGAACGAAACGATCAGCTGTTCACAAGATTTGCAATATTCAATCTCTAGTGTTTTCTTTAACAGTGAAAGAACACGAACTTGAGAATTTATAATGAATCTAACACAAAGGAACACGAGAAATAGCATTTAAAAAAAAAAAAAAAAACTCAGAAAAATTGGGGAAGAATGTTAAAACCTAAAAAGTCATCTGGGATCTTTCCATTGCAAAACCTCCCCTTCGGCTGAAACAAGAAGAAACAAAAAAGAGGGCTTTTGGATTTGTGAAATTTGAAGACTTGTCGAAACTACGAACCTGAAACCAAAGGTTTCCAAACATTAGGGAAACATAATCACGAAAGCAAAACCCTAAAGAGATTACAGAAAACACAAATCGCGAAAATAAGTTTTTTTTTTTTCTTCATTCAAAATTCAATTGCTTAATCAACATACAAATTCAATTTAAGGAAAGATTACTGAATCGATTGAAACAAAAAAAAGAGAAGAAGCCAAAATTGAAGTTTATGAATCTCTGCTGTAGAGAGATTTCACAATTTAACAACACAAAATCAGACAATCAAAAGAAGGCTCTCTGTATGTGCAATAAACATTAAAAAATCACAAGAAAAACCTTAAAATAGTTCCAAAGAGCAAAGATAAAGAAAATAAAACCTGGCGATGATGGTGTTCGAAGGAACTCAGTATCGCCGCTCCAGAGAAGATAACAAAAGAATTTATTTTGAGATTTTGATGAGATTGAGAGCAACAAAACAAAAGCGTACATCAGATCTACTATCTAGTGACCGTTGTAAAATACATAAACGCGTGATCTCTCTCCTCTCGCTCATGCTTATGTGTGTTATTGGGCTTGAAATTAACTTATAGGCCCAGCCCATATATCCATTCATTCATAATATCTTTTAGGCGCACAAGATCAAGATGTCCATATGTCAAGGTCCAAATTCGTGTCTTTTGCGGGAGGCACATTGCACGTGAGAGCCAGACTTTACAAAGCGATCAACATATATATCTCAAGAAGCTGTATCAGAGCATAAGGGCTATAGTTAATGATGAAATGATTAATTATATAACACGAGAAGGAAGTTTTTTTATATAATTTATGTCCAAAACATATTACACGTGCCACTCTTTCGAATTTGGGGAGAAGAGAGAGATGAAAAAATGAAAAAAAAATGAGTGACTGATCAATTCAATTCAAGGGCAAGCAACATAAGTGTGGG
Source organism: Camelina sativa (assembly GCF_000633955.1). Classification (NCBI taxonomy): domain Eukaryota; kingdom Viridiplantae; phylum Streptophyta; class Magnoliopsida; order Brassicales; family Brassicaceae; genus Camelina; species Camelina sativa. Next base: position 137,120 of record NC_025690.1, on the reverse strand, counting down.
AATAATAAACTTTTGAACGAGAAAAAGGGTTTAGTTTGTTGTGACATAGAGAAGGCTGTGACGGAGGGACCGGACCTCGTTGGAGCTTATTCTGCAAAGCAAACCTTCTTCCTATATCTTCATCCACAACCTTGCCGTCGCGGCGCCTGTTCCTCTTGATCCCACCAAAAAACTCGATATCGGTCTTGTACACGTACGTGTGACGTTGGGATTAAAACTAAATGAATTGAATGGGTTAGTGGTTGATCGTAAGGAAACGTTGAATTATCCAACAGTGGAACGTTTTGAGATAGACGAAGATATATATAAAAAAAAAAAAAAAAAAAAAAAAAAAAAAAAAAAAAA
>NC_025690.1:133783-136129 GCF_000633955.1 Camelina sativa | reverse complement strand
AGAGATAAAAGCTGCTTTGATGGAGGAAATATATAAATATGGAGAGGGGAGAGAGACAAGGGTTTTATTTGAATGCTGTTTGATGATATTGTGAAAATTTTCAAAATAAACGAAAGAGGGAGGCGGCTTCTTCTAACTGTTCGACTTATTTTTCTTACTTGTTACATGCTTTGTGAGTTTGTGTAGGTGTACTTGTTATGTTTTTATGTTGAATTTTGTTGTGTGCATATATACTCGACACTCTAGCAGCCTATTTAGAAGCATTTCTTTATTTTATTAAAAAATTTCTAACATGTTTATTTTATTTATGTCACACATTTTTTTCCATGGTTTTTTATTTTTTATTTTGAACCAGTCAATTGTTCGAAGATATTTTTATAGTAGAACGACGTACAATGTAAGATGACAAAGTTGTCGTTTTAGTTGATTTAGAAAAAACCTTTGAATTAAATCGTATAATATATCCATATCTATTCGTATATGTATAAGAATCAAATATCATTTTAACTCTTTTTAGCCTTTTTATAGTGAAAGTCAACAATTTAAATTGTTTACGTACGTATAATAAACATGTTTTCATTGATCCTTTGGTTGAATAACGAATATAATAAAAATTATGTCTAAACGTATATTGTTTAAACAAATTTAAATTCTATATAGTATATATAAATTAGATAAACTTCAAAAAAACCAATAATATGTTATACTAATTTACTAATTTTGCAATATCTTTTAAATTCAAATATAAGTATGTTTTAGAGTAAGGAAAAAAGAATTTAACATGTCGGTAGAGATTACAAGAATAACGTTGGCTGTAGAAAATAAGAAAAAAGCATCAAAGAAATTGAAAGAAATGTATCGAACTTCTCAGCTAAAAGATAATGCATGAAGCACTTCACTATAATATTTATTAAGTAGAACGGGGTATGTGCCCCCACCTCTTTATCATATGGATCAGTCCCCGATTGTAGCAGTTTTAACAAGATATAATAAGATTTACAATAATTGACATGGAACTGGAGGAACAAATTAAATGCTCGATTGGGAAAATATGCGCATGTAAAGAAGATTTAAACATATGATTTTAATTATATTATAAAGTATTTACTATTTATTTCAAATTTGTTTCAAGACAAGTGGCAGAGGCAAACTGTCCAAGTGCACTCACTGTAAACTCACCTATCCTCGTTTCTCCTCTGTATCTCCGGAGGATTTGGAAGATTATTGGAAGCTAATCGATAAGGACTACATATGTGATGTGCTTAAGGTAAAAGCAGCATAGATTTTATTGTGTGTATTTGATTAAAAGGGAAAAAAATATCATTCTGCGTTAAACAAATATAATTTTCAAAAATAGCCCCATCATGATGATGTTTGTTCATCTCCTCAAGCGTTAAATACTTAAATGCATTCTCTATCCAAAATTTCAAGAGATTTTATGTGCGTTTCAAGTCTCTCCTTCTACAGTGCTACAATCCTCCTCATGGTATAATGAATTTCCCACATGATTCTCATGGTATAATGCAAAAAACTTGATCGGTCTTGTGACGTTGGGATTAAAATTAAATGAATGGAAGTTGGATCTCATATTTCGAAAACAAATAAAATGGGCCTTTTTAGGAGACATATAAAAGCCCAATAGATAGTTTCTTGGTTCAAGTCAACAACAACTGAACAACCAAACATCATCTCTCTTATGAGATAGACGACCACCAACAAGAAACAGAGTTTCTATTCCTTTTTTTTTTTTTTTTGCCGATAAAAAACAAGAAACAGAGTTTGAGTCAGTCTCAGTAGCCTACAATGATCTCTGTCTCTATCTTCTCGCCTCACTTGGCCGCAATTCCAAGGTTTTTTCATCCGACAAAACAAAAACCCAATCTTTTGGTTTCCCTTCATTTTTTTCTCTGATAAAACCCAATCTCGATTGTCCTCAGGAGTTTTGTGAGAATGTCTGCTTCTGCGACTCAAACGCCCGGCGGAGGAGTTTCACAAGGTTCCATGGCCATCAAGCCTCCTTCACATCCTACTTACGATTTGAAAGCCGTTGTCAATTTAGCCCTAGCTGAAGATGCTGGTCATACAGGTTCACTCTCTCTCTCTCTCTCTCTTCACTTGCTTCGGTCTCTATAGTAAAGTTTCCATTTTTGTGGAAATTGAGTTGTTGAAATTGATGATTTTTGAGTGAAGGAGATGTAACGTGTTTGGCCACGATACCGTTTGATATGGAAGTGGAAGCTTATTTCTTGGCCAAGGAGGATGGTATCGTTGCTGGAATTGCTCTTGCTGACATGATTTTTGAACAAGTTGATCCCTCTTTGAAGGTTTCCCATCTTTTACCCCTTG
>NC_025690.1:105131-133345 GCF_000633955.1 Camelina sativa | reverse complement strand
GATTCTCAAGTATTTATTATTGTCTAGTCGTTGGTGTGGTTGCATTCATATTAACTTAGGTGATCTTATATCTTAATGAGAAGGATTTATTGGCTTAGTATATGGTTTATGGTAATACATCTATATCCATTCCTTCTTTGGTTCTATAATAGTGAATCGTGTCCAGCTAATTGGTTATTGTGTGTGTGTTTGTAAATTCTATGGAGAGTTTTTTAGATTGATGACTTTGTTTTCTGCAGTTAATGGCAGATGCTGCATGCCCTGCACGTATACTGGAGACGAGAAAAACTGCTCCTGGTTTGCGGTTGGTAGATAAATGGGCGGTACGTTCCACAGTTGTTTTATCTTTTTCAAACCCGACCACCATTGTTCTCTTCTTGGGAACATTTGGATTTCTGAGGTTACTATCTCTTGATACACCTCAAGTTTTCTTACTTAAGCTTAGGTTCTGATTGGTGGAGGGAGGAATCATAGGATGGGATTATTTGACATGGTGATGATAAAAGATAACCATATCTCAGCTGCCGGAGGTATAATAAATGCCATCAAATCCGTTGACGAATATCTTAAGCAAAAAAATCTCGAAATGGATGTTGAGGTAAATAAACTTTTTTGTGGCTGCAAGTTACAAGTGAAACATGTTATAATCAGTATCTATATCTCTCTCTACTTGAAGGTGGAGACGCGGACGCTTGAGGAAGTGAAGGAAGTGCTAGGATATGTTAGTGGATCCAAGACTCGGTTGACTAGAATAATGCTGGATAATATGGTTGTGCCGTTAGATAATGGAGACATCGATGTCACAATGCTTAAAGAAGCGGTAGAGCTAATCAACGGGAGATTCGAGACAGAGGTATGTCTGTCAGTGTGTTAGAAAGAAAGAAAGAAAGATGACACATTTCTTAGTGAAACAACACTCTGATGGAAGACTCTACTCTGATTTCATGATTCAGGCTTCGGGGAATGTTACCCTTGAGACAGTACACAAAATCGGACAGAGTGGAGTTACATTCATTAGCAGGTAAGAATTCTTTCTTCAAACCGGTTTAATTTACGTATTTGGAACTTTGGTCAGTAAAAACTGAAAGAATATGTATGAATGCAGCGGAGCTCTGACGCATTCGGTGAAAGCACTAGATATATCTCTGAAGATCGATACGGAGTTGGCTCTTGAGGTGGGAAGAAGGACAAAACGAGCATAAAAGAGCATATATGACTTCCACGTATTTTTACTTTCTTTTATTCCCGGCAAACAAAGTCAAAAATGTAACCAATAAGGTGAGACAAACTTATAAAATTTCTGGTTCTTGATGTAATAAATAAACTCTGAATAGATATATATATATATAGTGGAGACATGCATGGATGAATATTGAATAGCTTTCTCTCAAACGTTTTAGCGTTGTTTATGTACATAGAATTTGCAAGAAACGTTGGGAAGCACTCTTCTAATACGTTCCTATATATTTTATCTAAAAGTATTGGTTCAAGCGACGGTGATCTCGCTCCCTCCTTCTCTTTCCGCCATGAAACTCACTCGTTTCTGCAACATATCAATATCATCAATCAATCAACATTGTTGTATTCATCAATTTGTATAAACCTTTTTTTTTTTCATTTCAAAAGAATGAATCTAAATTTGTGTAATAGTTTTGTCTTATCTGGAAAGGTAACAACAACAGTGTATAAAAGTGTTAAAAGTAGCATGCAAAATTTGACCTCAACAAATATTTCTCAAACTACTCCGTTTTTTCCGATTAAAAGTGCTAACTTTTTCAACACTTAACATTATTAAATTCAACACGAGCTATATGCCACTCTAAGTTAGTTGCCATGTCATTACAAAATGTTTAAATGTTTTTGCTTGTTATTACCAAAACAAAGAAATGGAGAAAATATAAAGGAACATACCAAACGGGATTTGACTTCTCTCGTGGCGGCGTTGGAGACGGAGGCCGTGGGCTCTTCTTCTGTATTGTGAGGCGGTTCCTGGTGGTTCTGTTTGGCCATAAAGAGAGCAGCTATCTTTTGGGTGGCTTCGGCCTCCGTGGCTCCTTCCTTAACGAGCCTTTCAAGCTCCGCCTTGGGTACTCTCACCTTCACCCTAACCGCATCTCCTTCTTCTTTTGACGTCGTCGTCCATCCTCCTGCCGGTTTGAGTATGGAGAGATCTGAAGAAGATCTACGGGCAAGCATGAGGCTCTCAAGCCTCTCCTTCGCACTCACGTGGATTCCCGATCTTACCCTTCTCGGTGGACACTCTTTAACAGGCTCCACCACGAAATATAGCCGCTTCGCCTCCAACCTCTGCTTCGCCTGCACCCAAACATTAAACGCCTCAGTTTTGTCCATGCATGGTTCGTATAAGTTAACAAGAAAGTACATAATACTATATAGTAGTAGTTTTGATATATAAAAACCATACCTCAAGTGGTTTGGCTCGGGCACCGTAGTGTTTGACGGATTCGGAGTCTAACACAACGTGGCCGGGAAAGTCTTTCAAGACCTCCTCAGCCGTCACCGGAGTTCTCAGCTTAAAACTCTCACCGTCTATTTTCATGATTTTGGTCGTTTTCTTGCCGCCTAAACTGTTACCCATCTATAAACCCCTAAGATCAATTGGCTCTCCCCACAACAAAACAAAAACGGATAATAAAGCTTAATACGGAACCTTGAAATGAGGGCAGTGAGACAACAACTCGGTTGGGGGGGATTTTTAAATGATGGGGTTCGCAGACATGTGCAAATTGGGCGGTCGATTTATATAGTTGTAGATAGATACGTGGAAAACCTGGTCCATTTTTTTAATGTCAAAATTAATGGACAATTTACCTTTGACTACGACGATACGATTTTTACAAGCCTAGTTATTTAAAATGATTAGGATATGCTTTTTATAACTATTTTGAATTTTGTTAAATTAATGTAGTATAATACTATTCAACAAAAGATTGTACTTGTGTGAATCACCTGCAAACAATTAATTAATCTATTATAGCTTGTAGTGCCATGTTTATTTGAAGATAAATTATTATTATTTAAAACAGAAGAAAAAATCGCCGTTTTCCTATTCAAACTTTTTTTTTTTCTTCCTATGCCAACGTTGAAGTTGTTGAATTTTTGTAAGAGTTAAGTAATTGACTCAGTTGATGAAGGTATAAATGTCACCACAAAACCCCAAAATTGTTATAGAAAGACAGGCCATATATGTAAACTGAGGGTCCCTTATAATACTATCTAAATTGAAAATACAATTAGTGAAAAAAGTGCTAACTTTTTGGGAAATGGATTCTAGGTTGAAAAAATCAGGACTCTGTAAGCAATTTTCAACTTGACAACATCATGCGGATGCGTTACAACTCTTCTACTCTTGTGGACCATATTCATCAGTGCTTTGATTTTTGATTTGATTGATATACGCATCCATACATGTTCAAAGCTTAATGGATTGGTAATTTGCGGTAATCATTGATCTTTTGCCTTTTAAATATGTTTACTCGATCGATTGCCCTACTTTACGTTGATTACGGAAGACAAACGGTGCATACCTAAGAAAATTACTTTTTTTTTTTTTTTTTTTTTCATTATCACATTATGGATGCACATGCACTTTTTTGTCGATGAACTCTGGAAGTGTACTTGTCAGGTACATTTGTAAATACACTTTATACACAGGTACAGTCGTGTCTAAATTCTTAATTAACTATGATCCACTAATGAGATAGTTAAAAGTTAACATGCATATTATTTGGTTGTGGACCTAACCGCAAGTGTCGACTGATACTACAAATATGAGAAAAGAAAAGTCCAAAATGATGGTCTCCTTTGCAACTTGTAAAGCTCATTAAATACATAACAGCTGACACAATATTTCCACATCCTCTTATTTTTATCATCTATACTGTATATAGGGTTTCCAAATATCATTAATCATCGATTATGAGTTGTGATTAGTGTACAGATAATCATGAATTCGTAATCGGGTTACAATTACTTCCACATATACTCCTATCTTCATCATGGGGGTTTCCAAAAATCATTATTTCATCATCGATTATGAGTTGAGTAGTTTTTTTTTCCTAAATCAACTTGCCAATTATCTGTACACTATTAAAATTCAGTCGGCATTATGTAGCTTGATTTAAATAAAATAAAAATTAGGCTACATTTTTGACGAAATCAAAAGATTACCTGAACTTGTGATTACATACAATAATAATATGTTTATATATGCAGTATAAACGCTCTATGTATATAGAAATACAATTAAACGTGGTTGTTTATAAATGCTGATAAGGTGAGTCTAGAAGTAAGAAATGTTCAAAGAACGTGGCAAGACCGTGAAGGTTATTATCCAAACAAACAAAAAAGACCATGAGGGTTAGTTAAACAAGTACGTAACGTAATCACTGCGTGAGAAGCATACATGGGCCCTTAATATCGATATATATGTAACTTGTAAGCAAGCTCACGCAGTAGCATTTCCTGCGAAGTTGCCTAACCATGTCCACTAATAATGACTTAAAAAACATTTGAATCTTTCTTTATGGTCAATATCGGTCATCAGTAAGTCTTAAAATTATACTTTTCGTCTGGAATGGATTTGAGGTCTCGAAATACATTCAACAACAGAGGAGTAACATTTTCTTATTATCAATACAATATTGAACATAGTTTATGTACGTATTAGTAATTTAATTAATAGTATAAAGAATATCTTATAATTTGCTGATATATGGTTCAAATTAAACAGCTATACTAATTAATACACATTATTTACACGTGCATCATCCGGTATATATAAATATATATTTCGTAATTCGTAGTTGTTAAAAGCATAGATTATAATATCCTTTTGTCCGGACGATCTTTGATGATAGTTGTTGAAAGGCTAAAAGCATAGATCATCCATCTTGGACGTAACGTACGGAACAAAAATTTAACCATGGTTTCTATGAATCATACTACTTCCGCTGCTCGACTTTCGTAAGCACCTGAGCTTCACATGAACCGACATCACTCTTGCAACAAAGATGGATCTTTTCCACGTAATTAACCAATTAAGAGACTTAGAGTAATCATCAAAAATAAGAATAACAAACAAATATGGTGTTGACCCGGAGTGTGTTTCCTTGATAAGCAATTATACCTATATATGTCGGATGTAGAGATTTCCTTATTGTTACAAACAAAAGACTAGCTAGAGATAGGTGAAAAACAGAACTAACTAACTCATATATCATTTCCTAGCTAGGCAGCTGCTAGTTGCTCTCCTAAAAGCAGCTGTTGTTACGGAAAATACCCATTTTGAGCTTTGCACGTTGAAAATGATCGATTTTGATCATTAATTGTATAAATTAGAGAGCTCTCTCTTGCTTTAAACGTGATCATGCATACATTTAGACCAGGCCGTGAGGAGAAGCGCACCAGTTAGCAAATGATAGGGCCACAATTTAATTATTCTTACATTTTTATAATGATCAAATACAACATGAAAAGAACAAACCATGACGACAACCTCAATAAGTGAACCATTGGACAACCTGAAAAAGATGGATTGCAACTCAACCAGTTGTATGAAAAAGAAAGAAACCGACGACTTATACATCAATTTGTGTGAACTTTTATGGAAGACTCTTATCTCTCAATATATGGTTTTCCCATTTCATAGTTTGATCTGTTTTAGTTTCAATTTGGCATTTTAATTCTCTTTTAGCTGTAGAAGCTCCTTGCCCCCTAAACCTTTTATAGTTAATTTTGTTCCATTTGGTAATACAACTTCACATTGTATTAAAAAAAAAAAAAAAAAAAAAAAAAAAACNAACACCTAGAAAACGGTTCAAAGTTTAGTGGGGAAAACGAAATATCCTACTATAAATGATGCACTCACACAGGAATTAAAAATTAAAGGCAACAAAATTCACATACATAACCGAAAAATGTTAATCCGGACCAAAAAACCCGGTAAAACTCAACATTAGAAATGTTGATCATAGAGAGAAAGAGAGATGGATGAGTCAACGAAATAACCGAAAACGCTGCTAGACGCTGTTAGCTGGAGCCCCGACAGCAAACGGGTAATGTTATTAGGGATGTCATATGCTTATATAAAAGCACACTAATCTGGTAGTGCGGTGTTTTGGATTTGCAGGTGAAGCTAAACAACATGTTGTTTCCACACGGCTCGTATAAACTGCTTGGCATGGTCACCAAACAACATGATGGTTGCGTCAAGAAATAATGCGTCTGATGACTCGCTCTACTTCTGTTCTCTCGTTTCAACTGAAAAACTAGTGAACTAATATTATGTGATAATAACTTTATGGTTTTGTGAATTCTTCAGAAGAGTTCTTAAAGCCTAATTAGCTCGATTTCTATTTCAATTTTCTCAACTTGTTGCAAAAATAATGAGACATCATGATCGTCTGGGTGTTCTTGCAAACCATAGTACCCTCGATTAATCTCACTGTACCCAAATTGAGTGTCAAGGCTCAAAATATACAAGTATAAAGTATCATCTCTTAATACAATCCAAAATCATAACCATCCTCTTCCTCTTCTTCCGCTTGGTCTTCATAGAATTTCTCATCTGTGTTCATCTCGTATGGTGCTGCGTCATCTTCTTCATCTTCAACAGTCTCATTCTCTTCCTTGTTCTTCTCTGTAACTGTCTCGGTTTTCGATTTCTTCTGTGACTTCTCAGCTGGCTGAAATGAAGAAGAATCAAGAACAAAATTCTAAATTAAGACCTGAAAGTGATGAGAACTAAGGAAACAAGAAGAGAGGATAATAAACTTACGAAAGTATCAAAGAGCTCGTCCAAAGCATCGTAGTTGATACACCTACTACTAAGTCTCTGTAAGAGACAGAGTCAAGACTCAAGTCAGAAAGAGGAAGAAACACACTCCAAAAGTTTTCTTTAGAGCTATGTATTATTAGATATGTTCCGGTTTCAGGGTTTAATTTCGCAGATGGTAATAGCTGAATAAACTTGGTTACATTCACAATACTCCGCTTCTAAGTATTAAAGGCATCAAAGAAGATGTGCATAGTTTTACCTTCCTCTCAAGTGTTCTTCGAACTGCTTCCGCGGCTGTAGCTGGTGGAGGCGCGTTCATTGCTTCCTCAGCACGTTTTTGTCGCTTTTCCTATATCAAGAGAGAAAAGAGAACAAGAGTTTGATTGAGAGAAACCATATAGGTCATTAATGGACATCATAATATTTTCCATAAGTCAAATACTTGATATAAAAGCATGAACATAATAATTGCAAACTTTTAAATCGAGAGCACCTTTCTAGATTTAATCACATCTGCGCATTCTGGGAAATTAGCATTGCTCGCAGCTTCACTAGCTGCCTTCTTAGCTGCTTGTTCCTGGAAAACAATATAATTTGGTAAGATTCTTATGTTTATAACAACTCAGAAGGAATACAAGAGAAGATAGATGATATATACCCTAAGATATGGTCCGTTTTCTAACTCAAATATGGTCTTCTTCAAGAGTATTTCGTCCTCATTGAGAAAACAGCCACCCACCTGGGACACAGTGAAAAATCAAACCATTAAATGTTAAGTGAAAATGTTGTAAGGAAAACAGACCGAGATAGAGTGAAGAGAATTTTTCCACATTATCCATCTTTCCAGGTTAAAACATTCTACTTAGAATCTAATACAACACAAGGGAAATTATTGCCCACCTCATCATCACCATCGAGATAGGAAAGATTGCCTGATTCATCCGAAGCTTCAGCATCCCAATCTGTTTCACTTTCACTTTTCTCTGAGACACCACAAAAAAAAATTCTCAAGGGCTCAAACAATAGCAAAAAAAAAGAAAACTCTAATCTATTTCCATAGTTGTTCATCGTGGTTAAGCTACGTACCTTTTTCTTCCTCGTTTTCTTCTCTAGCTGCTTTTTCCATTCTCTCTTTCTCTGCTCGCTGGAAAGCAGGAGGATCCGACCCACCAACAACTCCACCAGAAATTTTAATGAACTGCCGGAAAAATTATTTCTGATTGTCAACTCTCGATCGGAGCCATTAATTTGTCGCCAGTTGCATAACCTTAAAATAAAAATGGAAAGAGACAAGTCCGGAGACTTACATCATCGTGACAGTCCTTACATAATCCATAACCAAAAGGTTTTAAATCCTTATGTTTACAGTTCACTAGTCCTTCGTCAGAATTTGGTCTTCGGGTATAAGTTTGTTTACGCAATATGTTTTCGCTTTTATCAAGCGCATCAACCTAGACAAGCATGTACAAACAATTGAAAAAGGATCAGCATAAACACAACAAGTAATTATATATATGAGGGGAAAAAAAAAGTGACAATATCTAAAAAGCGTATAACTCTACAACTAGAAACGATTTGTAACATAACCCTGCAACTCACAGTTAAACTTGCAGCCTCGGTATTAGCAAACTCATTCAATCTTTTGGTTATTGTTGCTTCACACATATGCACCGTTTTTGCCTGAGAAAATATTTAAAAACACACACATTAAATCGACTCATCTCCTTGCTCTCTCATCTTTATAACAATACAATATTCTATATAATGATCATATTCTTACAATATCTGCCCTAGAGCACGTGATACCATGAGAAAGTGCAGCTATGTAAATTGCTGCTCCACATATTCCACTTGGTTTCCGGCCGGTCTGCAAAGCCAATAAATAGATGGCCAACATTAACACAAGCCATAATAATAAGTAACTCTAAGACAAAAGAACATGTAGGAAACTATCTATCCTTGTAACAATAAATAAAATCGCACCTGCATCCAATCTCTCTTCATACTAGATATAATGCTTGTAACCGTTTTCAAGAAATTTTTTGGAATATTGTTTGCACCTTTCAATAAGCCTGCAAGTGTATAATGAAACAAGGATTTGATATAACTGTATGTTTCTATTTGGACTGATGTTCACACCAACTAATTAAAAAAAAACAAAAAATAGAATGTTCTGCATCATCAACCCGATAAAGAAAAAGAATGGGAGCCAAAAGACGACATACTTACTGTTTACGAATCGAGGAATGTAGATTGAAGGATCAACAAGCTCCTCATAGTTCCTGTTTTCCACAAGGTACAGCAATTCGCAGAGTTGCAAGTAGACAGAACCTAACTCGTAACTAGACATGAAACCAATATATACCAGCATTACTCAGACTCTGCATGCAGTAGTCTTAACAGGCAGGCTAATTAGGCTATCAAATAAAGAGAAAAGTAGTATGAGAATGAAAACAACGCATCTTACACGCTAACTCGAAGGTAGCTTGAAAAATCAATAAGAAGTATCGGAATTTTCTCTGTCCTACCAAGTAAAGAAAGTGTTTGGTTAACATATATACAGCGAAATAAGGCATCACCCGTAACATCATAACTCATCAGCATGATATATAACGAGGGAAAGAAATCTGTAAGTAGGATTTTACTAAGATTCTAACCTGCAAGTCCTGCAAGTCAAGTAGAGACAGGAAGACTGTACAAGTTCCGTTCTGCGCCCTTTGGTGAAGTTTTGGTGAAGTGCCATCTTCAGAAGATAAAATAATAAAGTTAGACAGAATCCTGACAGATTGACTGATAAATAATATTCAGACGATATGTAAAAACCTAAACATACTTCAAAGAATTTGGCAGCCGTCTCAATCAAATAATCTTTGTCATCACCAATTCCCAAGGCATCTTTCAAATTCCTTAACTCATCTTTAGCTGCCAAAAACAAAAAAGGTATGCATGTATGTGAAATACAGTAGAGAATAAGGAGTTAGGAGGCTAAAAGATGAGCCAGCAGTGAATGTGTGCAAGTGGTAAAGATCAAACCGAACATAAACGAAAGCTGAAGACTAGCTAGATCATGTATCAGTGGCAGTACTATTAAGGCCAGCAGTGAACAGAAGAAAGTCTTTATATACCTATTCTCAATCTCCTTTCACGTGAGACTGAAATCCCACTCTGAACACTCCTCACTATGTTACCTGACGCTTGGCTCTGCAGACACAGAAATAAATAATTTCAAACCACTAGCTAGAGAGAGAAGAACATCATCATCTTTATATCTTAGAAGAGATTTGGGAAATAATAATAATGAGATATATATATATATATATATATAGTCTATTATTGATCACAATTCATTCTAGGTCTAAATAATGAGGGAGCTTTGCGTAGATAGATAGACCTGTCCAGCCGCATTCTTAACGAAGGTAACATCAGTAGAAAAATTGAAGTTTTCCAATATCCTCCCACATAAATCACATGCCCTACAAAAGCAAAAAAAGCTCATCATAACTCGGAGCTATAGAAATCGCAAGTTTTAAAAATCCAAAACTCTACTTACAAACCACCGTCGAAGGGGCGAATTCCGGGGACATTCTTCGCACAATGGTTACACCACACCATGGCTGCCCCTTCTCTAAAACTCACAAGAGATTTTGATTGTTACGAAAATCTCGCGAGGAAGTGTAAAGGGTATATTCATTCGTGATTCGTGTATGAAAAGAAAAACTCACTTAATAATATAACCAACATACCCGTGCTAGCTGTGACGGTGACGGCGGCGGAGGCGGAGGCGGAAGAAGGCAGAGAAGAAAGCTGAGAGATTTCCGATAGTTTATATCGATCGAGTTCGGGTCTAAAGTGTAACGCAAAAGTTCGCCTAGGATGTTAAAATGGGCCAGAATTTCGCAGGCCTGTCTTATAAAAATTAGCTTGATCTTACACTAAATGGGCCAGAATCTTTCACTTCCTCCGTCGTTTTATACTAAATATCCTAAATTGTTAACATGTCAAAATATTTTTAAAAATATCACAAGAGTTAGAACATTTCAATACCAAAATTAGGCCTGGGTAAATATACGGATCCGAATATCCGATTCGAACCTGTATCCAAAACTGTAAAATATCTGAACGGGTTTTAAATCTCTAAATCTGAAAACTTGAATCCGAATCCGAATCCGATCCGAACGGGAATCCGAATATACCCACATTATTAATATATAGTAATAATATATTAGTAATAATTATAATTTTAATAATATAAGTGTTCAAAATATTCAGATTTTTAGATATTTTTGATAATTTGAAGTATTTAAACTGTTTATTAGTCAATTTGGGTAAAAAATACTCTAATTTTTTTGATATATTGCGTATTATTGAATAATTTAGACACTAAAATTTTGAGTTTTGTAATTTTCGGGTAATACGAATCCGAATCCGAACCCGAAATACCCGATCCAAAAATCCGAATTACCCGCAAACTCGAAAATCCGAATTACCCGAACCGAACCCGAACAGGTACCCGAATGTCCAGGCCTAACCAAAATATCATAACTGTTGTAGCGTCAGGATTCTTCGAGAATGTGAAGAAAAACAGACCAAAACTTCCTCCAGTTTTTTGCCATGACTGGAATCTTGCTTCTGAGCTTCCGATCGGTAAGTCAAAAGTACCGAATCCACGATCTGGAGGAAGACATGGTCTTCTTCACCAAGCATCGATTGACTCTACCGGCATCTTTGCTTCTCGTCTCCATCTACTTATTGGTGACGATAACAAGTGATCAGAGATTTTGATTGATTTTAAGCTCAACGAGGTTAACACTTTCTTACTTACTCATGCGATGTTATCAGTGGCGGAGCTAGAAAATCAGTAGATCAGGGTCAAAAAAAATTATTGGGGTCAATTCTGTTATTTAAAAATTTTACAAGGGTAAATTGTGCTATTTTATAGGGGTCAATTTATTTATTTTTCCTATAATTTCAGCTATTTTAAAAAATTCACCAGGGTCAACATGGTTACCTCCTACCTCCGCCACTGGATGTTATTTGTATGTATCGTAGTTCCAAACTGATGTATCTGCTTTGTAATGGTCGTCTTTATATTGAGAGGTTTTTAGTGAATGAATGAGTTAAAGATTTTTATTTATGGTAATGTGATTCAGACAATGGTGTATCGTTTTGATTTTTTTTCTTAAAAGTGTTCGTGAAATCATTTAATTTCTTGCGGTCAAGTAATTGTAGGGTTTTTTTTTGAAGCATTTCATCAAACATTTGCACAACGTTTTTATATATTGTCTGCACACACATTTCTCAAAACTGAAGAAAATTGGGTTATAAATTAAGAAGTTTATAACTCATAAGTAGATTTCAATGCTTGAGCAGGAACCAAACAGTTCGATGTGGATAGCATTGGTGTTTGTGAGTAGTACGATAAGCTGATCATCATTTACTTTTAGATAAAAACGTTACAAACCATCGTCGTAGGGGCAAATTCAGGGAATATTTTTCGCACAATGGTTACACCACACCATGGTTATTTTTGGAGCAAGTGGAAATCTTTCAGAATCCTAATACCGTATGTTAGAGCGTAGCTCTACTTCTTTTAGCAGTGTGAATAATGAGAGTTTTTTGTTGGAATATTAGAGGCCTGAATGGTCTATCTCGACAGAGATTTTTGCGGAGTTAGGTAGGTAAGTTTAAGCCCATAATGGGCAGTGTTTTGGAGACCCATGTATCGGAAGAGAATGCAAGGCAAGTTTTTGAGGCTTCTTTCCCGGGTTGGAGGTACGAATTTAACTATGAGTTGGTGGAGAATGGTAGGATCTGGTTGTTGTGGGATCCTACAATCTCAGTTATATGTTTTTACAAGTCAGCGCAAGTGATGTTGTGTGGGGTGTTTAACCCAGCAACTGGAGAGAGTTTCTCAGTTGGTTTTGTTTATGCTTACAACACTCAAGTTCAAAGGAGGGAGCTTTGGAGGGATATTGCAAGAATTTTCCAAGAGTCCCCTGCTAGGGAACCTTCCATTGTTGTTAATGGGGGACTTCAATCAAATATTATCTGTTGATGAACATTATTCGGTGATTCCTTATACTCTTCTGTTGCCAGGGATGTCTGAGTTCAAAAGTTGCTTAGAGGATAATGAATTGTCGGACATGCCTAGTAGAGGAACTTTCTTCACGTGGTTTAATGGTCAACATGATGATCCTATAATGAGGAAACTCGATAGGGCGATAGTGAATGATGCGTGGCGTAATAAGTTTCTAGAGGCGGTTGCAATATTTGAGTCTCCAGGAGACTCGGACACTCACCATGCTTAGTCCACACCTCATCAGTGGTCAGCACACGAAAAAACCATTCAAGTATTTCTCCTTCCTCTTTACTCACCCACAGTTTAAAACCAGAATTAAGAAGGCTTGGCAAAGAGAGGTTTGTGTAGGTTCCAAATTGTATACCCTTGGTCAGTGGTTGAAGGTCACTCGTCTTTCGTGTAGGAGACTGAATAGAGAGGAGTTTGGTAATATACAACAAAGAACCAAAGAAGCTTTGGAACACCTAGAGCTGGTTCAGGCGATCCTTATGTCTACTCGTCAGATGCAAACTTCAGACAGGAGTTTGTGGCTAGGAAAGCTTGGAAGTTCTTTGAAAAAGCTCAGGATTCATTATATCGACAAAAATCTCGTATTAGGTGGTACAAAGATGGGGATGCCAACACGTCTTTCTTCCACAAGACGGTCATAGCTAACCAAGGAAAGAACTGCATCAAGTTTATGAAGGGAACAAATGAGGATCTGATTCACAATGCGAACCAAATCAAAGACATGATCCTGTCATATTATCACAGGCTCTTAGGAACTGTCAATGATGAAGTGGAACCTATGTCTACAGAGGAGATCAAGGATCTTACTTCATTCAAATGTGGAACATCTTTGGCCAACCAACTGTTAAATGTACCTACACCTGAGGAAATCAGAAGGACAATTGCAACAATGCCAAAGAATAAAGCATCGGGTCCTGACGGGTTCCCAGTCGAGTTCCTCTGGGAAGCCTGGGACGAAGTGGGAGTTCTAGTGATTTAGGCGGTACAAGAATTCTTCACCTCAGGGGTTTTACCTAGAATCGTCAACACCACAGTGATAGCCTTAATACCAAAGATCCCAGGAGCGGATAAGATAAGCCAGTTTCAACCGGTTTCATGTTGCAATACGGTGTACAAAATCATATCCCGGCTTTTAAAGCAGAAGTTGAAATTGTTTGTCTCAGATTCATTGCAAGGGAATCAAGTAGGGTTTATCCAAGGTCGCCAATTGTGTGAAAATGCTCTCTTGGCCTCGGAGTTAGTAACGAATTTTCATGTTGATGGGGAGACTAACAAGGGGTGTTCACAGGTAGATCTAGCCAAGGCTTATGACAACCTAGACTGGCGGTTAATTTTGAACGACCTCCATGCCTTTGATCTACCGGAGAAGTTTATTGGGTGGCTTAATGTCTGCTTCTCTACTCCAACCTTTAGCATTGCAGTGAATGGTGAGTTAATAGGGTTCTTTCCTGGCAAGAAAGGATTAAGACATGGTGATCCCATATCATCTTTCTTATTCCTTATGGCAATGGATATATTGTCGAAAAAACTCGAGAAAGGTTTGCTCAACCGGAGGTTCGGACCTCATCCTTTATGTATTGCTCCAGTAGTATCTCACCTAAGTTTTGCTGATGATATCCTCATCTTCTTCGATGGACGAGAATACTCATTGCATAGCATCTTACAAATCCTTGAAGAGTTTAAAAGAAAGTCGGGGTTGGGGTTAAACAGAGAAAAACAGTTCTATTTCTCAATGGTGGAGATTCTCAGAGGACAACAAGTATGGCAACTTATACGGGTTTGAGTCACGGGTCTCTTCCAGTCAGATATTTGGGGGTTCCTCTGACTTCAAGGAAATTGGCTAAGCATCACTATCAGCCGTTGATTGACAAAATTCATTGGAAGTTTTCTGCATGGACTGTGAGGCATATGTCCTTTGCGGGGAAGCTTCAACTGATCCAGTCGGTGATATACTCAACGGTAACTTTTTGGGCTTCTATCTTCCTTCTCCCTACTAAATGTCTAGAGGAAATAGAGCGTATCTGTAATGCCTTCATGTGGAAGGGTGCTCCTAATTCAGCTAGAGGCGCCAAAGTAAGCTAGGAATCAGTGTGTATGAGTAAGGAAAGTGGCGGTCTTGGGTTAAAAAGGTTACTGCCTTGGAACAAAGTCTTGGGGTTAAAGTTGATCTAGTTGCTTTTCTCTATAGCAGGGTCTCAGTGGGTTTCCTGGGTAAGAAGAAACTTAATAAGACGAGAGAAATTCTGGGAAATGGTGAATTTATACTCGGGGAGTTGGATATGTAAGAGCATATGTAAGCTTCGTGCTCTAGCTAGGCCATTTGTGGTTTGTAAAGTGGGTATAGGGATCACGTGCAGTTTTTAGAGTGACAACTGGACAGGTTTGGGGCCATTATTGGACATTACGGGAGAGAGGGGTCCAATGTCAACAGGGCTACCCAAGAACGCAGTGGTTGCAGAAGCTCTGAGGAATGGTGACTGGTGGATCTCAGGAAGTCGGAGTAGAAATCCCATCAAAGTCCTGTTAAAGGATTGCATTATGCCTGCTTCTATAGTAAACCCACAAGCGGATGGTGAGGATGATGTTTTCTTGTGGAAAGTGGGAGAGACAGAGGCTTCAGCTAGGTTCTCCACGGCCAGAACATGAGAATATCTAAATCCGTCTGGGCATAGAGTTGAATGGTGTGATTTTGTGTGGTTCAAGGGGAGGATTCCTAAACATGCCTTCATTACTTGGCTGGTGGCGAGACACATATTGAACACGAGAGACAGGCTAATCGGATGGGGACTGGCGGTTCCATCGGTGTGCTTGCTTTTTGGGTCATTTGATGAATCCATGCAACATTTATTCTTCGATTGTAGTTTCTCAAAGGAGGTATTTTTACTCAAGAGCGAGGGTTTGGCCTCCAAATCGGTTTCAGGATTGTTTACGGTGGGTAAAGAACCCGTCTCGAGGCAGAAAGGTGGCAACTATTCTAAGCTTGGCTTTCGAGGCTTCGATCTATCTACTATGGAAGGAATGCAACTCAAGGCTTCACACAGCAAACTCTAGGACCTACACCGCAATCATTGAGGAGATTAAAGTAATCATAAAGAGCCGTCTGGAGCCTTTTTCAAGGATTCAGCGAGCAGGAAGCATTCTCAGTCTTCAAGGCAATTCGCTTCTCATCACGTGGTTTGCCACTTTTCAGAACTAATAGTAGGGGCTCTGGTTGTTGGTGGTCTGTATTTTTTTCTTTTTCTGGTGATGTTTGTAGGGAAGATCCGCTTGGATCCGTTAAGGTGGCAGCATCAGGTTGGTTTTTGTACAACAGGAGAAAGTTTGTTTTTTCATGTTGGGTCTGTGGCCTTTTTGAACTTTGGTATTGTAATTTGTTATTCTAATGGAAAGTATATTATTAAAAAAAAAAAATCTTTAATTTCAGAATGGATCAAGTTTTCTACAACTGTTTAAAAGAGTTCCACTTGCTCCAGAAATAACCATGATTCATTCATTCTTCACACCATGATTCATTCTTCGCACAACTGTTTGAAAGATTTCCACTTGCTTCGGAATCGCAAGTGGCGATGGAGTTCCTCGGTTGTATACTAAAAATTAGCGTTTTTAGTTAATTTTTAAAGGGATTTAAACAGACTGATCCGTTTATTAAATGGGTTTTCACAGGCCCGTTTAATAGATTGGTTGGGATTAATAAATGGGTTTTCACAGGCCCGTTATAATATCATTTCGGATTCCATATTGGGTAAGCTCTCTCTCTCTCACTCTCTCTCTCTCTCCTTCCGCCATTTGAGACAGAATCGTTCAAAATCCTCAATCCTTAATTTCCGCCATTGCTTTTTCTTTCTCCTAAACTCTCTCAAGAAGAAGAAATGACGCACGCATTCCCTTGTCCTCCCTCTCTTCTACCAATTCGACGATGGCGAAATTGCTCGAGACCTTCCCTTGCGTTCCCTCCACCGAACGAGGCCGGGGTATTCTTATCTCCGGCGACCCCAAATCCGACTCCATTCTCTACTGCAACGGCCGCTCTGTCTTCATTCGTAGCCTCCGCCAACCTCAAGACGTACAGGTTTACGGAGAACACGGCTATGCCGTTACCGTCGCTCGCTACTCTCCCAACGGCGAGTGGATCGCTTCCGCTGATGTCGCTGGTACGGTTCGCGTTTGGGGAACGCACAACGGTTTCGTGTTGAAGAACGAGTTCAGAGTCCTCGCTGGTCGAATCGATGACCTCCAATGGTCCTTCGATGGGCTTCGCATTGTCGCTTCCGGCGATGGAAAGGGCAAATCGCTTGTTCGATCTTTCGCGTGAGTTCTTCTTCTTCCCTGATTTTGAGATTCAATTACGAATTGTATGCGTTTCCTTGGAAATTTGGCTAGTTAGGTTCCATTAGGTTTCTGAGATTGGATTAGCTGGAAAATTCTGGAACTATTTATAGAGGAGGCTTGATCAGTTTGCGTTTGTGGTATATATATGTATAGATGGGACTCAGGGAATACAATGGGAGATTTTGATGGCCATTCTCGTAGGGTTCTTAGTTGTGCCTTTAAGCCAACGCGACCTTTCAGAATCGCCACATGCGGGGAAGACTTCTTGGTTAACTTTTACGACGGTCCACCTTTTAAGTTTCACTCTTCCCACAGGCAGGACATTTCTTTTCCTCAGTCTTATCTTATTATGTGTATATATATATGTATGTCTCTCGGATATTCAACTCTATGTTTGTATTCTTGACTAATTGTAATAATACATCTGTGCTTCACAGGGAGCATTCCAACTTCGTCAACTGCATCAGATATTCACCTGACGGTACTAAATTCATTACTGTAAGCTCCGACAAGAAGGGTATGATTTACGATGGCAAGACTGGAGATAAAATTGGAGAATTGGCCTCCGAAGATGGCCACAAAGGCAGCATCTACGCTGTTAGCTGGAGCCCCGACAGCAAACGGGTAATGTTGTCAATGTGTTTTTTGCCAAACTCTATTTGCAATTTTACTGACATTGATGAGTTTTTTTTAGGTGCTCACTGTCTCTGCTGATAAGTCTGCCAAGGTATGGGAGGTAGCTGAAGACGGAACTGTTGGCTCTGTGATTAAGACATTGACGTTCATGGAATCTGGTGGAGCAGAAGACATGCTTGTGGGATGTCTTTGGCAGAACGATCATCTCATTACAGTGTCTCTTGGCGGTACCATGTCCTTGTACTCTGCTGATGATATGGATAAGCCTCCCTTGCTCTTTTCTGGACATATAAAGAACGTCACATCTCTGGCTATTCTCGGGACAAACCAGAAGACGATTCTGTCTTGCAGCTATGATGGTCTCATTGTTAAATGGTTACAAGGGGTTGGGTACAGTTGCAAGCTGCAAATGAAAGATAACACCAAAATCAAGCGCTTAGCGGCTACTGAATCTGGCCTTCTCTTATCCGGGTTTGATAACAAGGTAAAAAAAGTTCTGATCTCAAAATGCATGTCTTTCTTCAATGGGATTTAAGTTTGGATCGTTGTTGAAGTCGGTTACATCATCGAGTATGACTAGTTCAATTCTTGACAGGTGTGGAGAATTCCTTTAACTGACAACGAATTTGGAGCTGCAGAACATGTAGATATAGGCCATCAGCCTTTGGACATAAGCATAGCCGTTGATTCACCTGAATCAACAGCACTAGTGTCGTTTGATTCTGGAGTTGCATTGCTCAATGGTCTGAGCATTTTGAGCAAGATCGATCTTGGTTTTGCGGTAGCAGCCTCTGTGATCTCACCTGATGGGAGAGAAGCGATAGTAGGAGGGCAAGACGGGAAGTTACACATTTACTCAGTCTCAGGGGACAACAGCCTCAAAGAAGAAGCAGTGCTGGAGAAGCACAGGGGTGCTTTGACAGTGATACGTTACTCTCCTGACTTAACAATGTTTGCTTCTGGTGACGCCAACCGCGAAGCTGTAGTTTGGAATCGCGAGACCAAACAGGTGACGGGATTAGAGGCGTTCTCGTGTCTCTTATATGTTTAATTATACGCACACTAATCTGGTAGTGCGGCGGTGTTTTGGATTTGCAGGTGAAGCTAAACAACATGTTGTTCCACACGGCTCGTATAAACTGCTTGGCATGGTCACCAAACAACAGGATGGTCGCCACTGGGTCCATAGACACTTGCGTGATTGTATACGAAGTGGACAAGCCAGCTTCGAGTCGCATAACTGCNAAGTTCTGATCTCAAAATGCATGTCTTTCTTCAATGGGATTTAAGTTTGGATCGTTGTTGAAGTCGGTTACATCATCGAGTATGACTTCTTCAATTCTTGACAGGTGTGGAGAATTCCTTTAACTGACAACGAATTTGGAGCTGCAGAACATGTAGATATAGGCCATCAGCCTTTGGACATAAGCATAGCCGTTGATTCACCTGAATCAACAGCACTAGTGTCGTTTGATTCTGGAGTTGCATTGCTCAATGGTCTGAGCATTTTGAGCAAGATCGATCTTGGTTTTGCGGTAGCAGCCTCTGTGATCTCACCTGATGGGAGAGAAGCGATAGTAGGAGGGCAAGACGGGAAGTTACACATTTACTCAGTCTCAGGGGACAACAGCCTCAAAGAAGAAGCAGTGCTGGAGAAGCACAGGGGTGCTTTGACAGTGATACGTTACTCTCCTGACTTAACAATGTTTGCTTCTGGTGACGCCAACCGCGAAGCTGTAGTCTGGGATCGCGAGACCAAACAGGTGACGGGATTAGAGGCGTTCTTGTGTCTCATATATGTTTAATCATATGCTTTAAAACGCACACTAATCTGGTAGTGCGGCGGTGTTTTGGATTTGCAGGTGAAGCTAAACAACATGTTGTTCCACACGGCTCGTATAAACTGCTTGGCATGGTCACCAAACAACAGGATGGTCGCCACTGGGTCCATAGACACTTGCGTGATTGTATACGAAGTGGACAAGCCAGCTTCGAGTCGCATAACTGCAAGAAACGCTCATCTTGGCGGAGTGAACGCAGTTGGCTTCGTCGATGAATGCACAGTAGCAAGTTCCGGGGAAGATGCTGCAGTTCGTTTATGGCAGATCGAGCCTCAATGACCCAAACCAGAGTTGTTGTCATAAGCTTTTTTTAACCATCCTTGAAAAATTGTCGTAGTCTCTATCTATTTTTTTTTACTGTGGTTTGTTTGTATTTTTAATTTTAAGCTTTTATTAAGTATCTTATCATGAAATACACACGTGTCTAAACTCTAGCGAATCGCAATGGTCAGTCAACCCACTCCGTCGTGCTGATTAGTCTAAATTTTTACATTAAACGACGCCAAGTCAAGGGACAAATGGTAATTTTAATTAAGGGGAAATTAAAGTTTAAACAAAGGTTAAATAATTAAGGGGAAGAGATAATGTTTGTTTTGGAGCCTAGCCTTTGCCTTGGTTGGTTCTTACTTGTTACTACTTTGCTTCGTACGGGCGTTGAAGCTTTACCTCACCGGAGGTTCCAAGGAGAAGACGACACTACACTGATACAGCGAAACAAATTACATATTATGGCGCCTTTTGGCGGGAAATCCATAGTCGACGCGGTTTCTGGCATCGGAGGGAACGGAGTTGGCCGGGCTCTGGCCGCGGTGGCCGCCGCTCTCTTGGTCCGCCTCTTCGCTGGACCTGGCATCGCCCTCCTACCTGAAAACGAAGCTGACGACGATTACGCTGAGACGGAGGACGGTGGTGATCCTTCTCCAGGTAAAATTCGCCCGGTGACAATCCGTTGGAGGAACATCACCTGCTCTCTCTCCGATAAGTCCTCCAAATCGGTGAGCACATTTCTTCCTCCTCGGTTTTTTTTTGCATGTTTCGAAAACGCGCTGATATGAGTCTTTCGAACTCTTGCAATTTGAACATGATGTATATCAATTTGAACTCTTGCAGTTTTGATCTTTTAGCTGAATCATACTTGCTTTGATTACTACTATGTGACTCTCTCTCAGGTGCGGTTCTTGTTGAAAAATGTCTCTGGAGAAGCAAAACCAGGGAGGTTGCTAGCGATTATGGGTCCTTCTGGATCTGGGAAGACAACATTGCTCAATGTTCTTGCTGGACAGCTTGGTTCATCACCACGTTTGCATTTGTCTGGTCTCTTGGAGGTCAATGGCAAATCCAGCTCTAGCAGGGCTTATAAGTACGTCTTTTGAGTTTTACACGTCCAATATCTTTGTTAAGTCTGATCTTTTTTTTTGACGGAGCTTCTTGCAATTGCAGGCTTGCCTTTGTGAGACAGGAGGATCTCTTTTTTTCGCAGTTGACTGTCAGGGAAACACTTTCTTTCGCAACCGAGCTTCAGCTTCCGGAGATCTCTTCTTCTGACGAAAGGGACGAGTACGTGAACAACCTCCTGCTCAAACTTGGTCTGGTGAGGTTTTACTCATCTCTGCATATTTTTTTTTTGGATAATCTTGGAATTTTGTTTCTTGATTATTCTTTGTTTCTCTCCAAAAAGGTCAGCTGTGCAGATTCATGTGTTGGCGATGCAAAAGTCCGTGGGATCAGCGGTGGAGAAAAGAAGCGGCTGTCACTTGCGTGTGAATTGATCGCTAGTCCCTCTGTCATATTTGCTGATGAACCCACAACTGGTAGATGCCTGCTCTGTCTGATTCTAATCATTTTGATGGTTTGGTTTTAAAACTGATGCATATATTCTATGTGGTCTTCAGGGCTTGACGCCTTCCAGGCTGAGAAAGTGATGGAGACATTGCAAAAGCTTGCACAGGATGGACACACTGTCATCTGCTCCATACACCAGCCTAGAGGTTCCGTGTACGCTAAATTTGACGACATTGTGTTACTTACAGAAGGAGCTTTAGTCTATGCTGGCCCTGCAGGGAAGGAACCTCTGTCATATTTCGGGAACTTCGGGTTGTTTTTCTGAACATTCCTCCTTATATATCACATGTCAACATTAAGCAAGTGCTTTAGGATTGTCATCTAAAAAGGATTGTCATCTAAAAACTGTTCTTCTGATCCTTGAGCAGGTTCCTTTGCCCCGAGCACGTAAACCCTGCTGAGTTTCTTGCCGATCTTATATCAGTTGACTATAGTTCTTCAGAGAGTGTCTACTCTTCGCAGAAGAGAGTACATGCTCTTGTTGATGCGTTCTCTCAGCGTTCATCATCGGTTCTTTATGCCACTCCCCTCGGCATTAAAGATGAAACAAAGAACAGCATGAAACCTCGCAGAAAAGCCATTGTTGAGAGAAAAGATGGTTGGTGGAGGCAGTTTTTCTTGCTGCTTAAGCGTGCATGGATGCAGGTATGCTCCTATCTATGCATGATTAAAGAAATCTTTTTATAACATGTTTACGGATTGAAAATTTTTCTCTAGAGTTCAAAGAAATATCGACTTACGAATCGGAAGTAGTAAGAATGAAGAAAGACTCTTAAAAATAGATATCTGGGAGAATCTTGGAATTGTCTACTGTCATGTTTGAATTGTAATTACTATCATAACTTGACAGTTTTTCTGATTGATTTCTTCATATGAATCCATAGGCTTCTCGAGATGGGCCAACAAACCAAGTCCGTGCAAGAATGTCTGTTGCATCTGCTCTGATATTTGGGTCCGTTTTCTGGAGAATGGGGAAGTCTCAGACGTCAATTCAGGACAGAATGGGTTTGCTTCAGGTCTAGCACATTTTTCTTTTGCTATATACATCTCTCTTATTTGTGTTGTTTGAAGCAATATTTAGTAAGCGTAGCTTTTATATATACTAAGCAATGATATCTGTATACTTCAGGTTGCTGCAATAAACACGGCAATGGCAGCTCTCACAAAGACAGTTGGTGTCTTTCCTAAAGAGCGTGCCATTGTGGATAGAGAACGGTCCAAAGGGTCTTATTCTTTAGGCCCTTACCTGCTCTCCAAGACAATAGCTGAGATTCCCATTGGAGCTGCATTTCCTTTGATGTTTGGTGCTGTACTATACCCCATGGCTCGCCTAAACCCCGCTTTGTCAAGGTAATTCCTATGATTTTATCTTTTGCTATTCCTGTGGCCAGGTGGTAATTGTCATTCACAGTCTTTCACCTGCATGGGCACTGATAAGCCATTCTTGAGTTTTCTCCGTGTACTTGACCAACCAATGAACTCCATTGAGAGATGTATGACATGACAGCAATGTCCTTAACAAACAATTTTCTTGGCAGATTTGGAAAGTTTTGTGGGATAGTGACTGTGGAGTCTTTTGCTGCTTCTGCAATGGGTCTAACTGTTGGAGCTATGGTTCCAAGCACAGAAGCTGCAATGGCTGTGGGACCATCTCTCATGACAGTATTCATCGTGTTTGGAGGTTACTATGTCAATGCAGACAACACCCCAATCATCTTCCGTTGGATTCCTCGGGCTTCATTGATCAGATGGTGAATCACCTGAACTCAAATTACCATACAGAAATGATAACCTCTCGCGTATATATCTACTCTCTTTACTCTTAGCATCCATTCCTCTTTGTTCAGGGCCTTCCAGGGACTCTCCATCAACGAATTCAGCGGCCTCAAGTTCGATCATCAGAACTCATTTGACGTCCAAACTGGAGAACAGGTAACAACGAGTTTATATCAATTAAACCCTATTCATTGTCCCTTGTCTTTGAGTTCATCGGAGTTTACATGTTTGCTGCAGGCACTAGAAAGACTGTCGTTTGGAGGAAGACAGATAAGGGAGACGATAGCAGCTCAAAGCCGGATTCTGATGTTCTGGTATAGCGCCACGTACCTTCTCCTCGAGAAAAACAAGCCAAAGTATCAAAAGCTTGAGCTTCTTCTTAACAATGGAGATACTGAGAATTCAAGAGTGCAGCTGGATGAAGCAGAGGTTGATCAAGGTGAGGAGGAGCCTGAAGATGATCTCAAGCAGCCACTTGACGAGCAAAGTAAAACATCGGACTCAGATGAGCTTGACGAAATCCGTCCCTTTGTCCTTGAAGGTTTGTAAATTTGTAGTTGCCTACTAATAAATCATTGAAAAGAACATACTAAGAACAACAGGCATAACTAAAAAGGTGAAAGAAAGATCAATGTACACATACCACACATTCGTGATAGCTTATTACAGTTAGTAAATTGAGCATTGTGGTGATTATATGGATTCATCTCCATTCTCCAGCAGGTAGCAAGTGAGAGAGAATAAAGGGATTTGAATAAAAGAGTTGCTCCTCTTACCTCTCTATGCCTTAAACCCAATGTAAGACCCATCTCCATTTCTTTAGGCTTCTTCAAATCTCTTGTTCTTCTATCCACAATAAATATTAAAAAAGAAAACAAGGTTTTGACACTAATATTCATAATTTAGTAGTATCGATTTTAGGTGAAGAAAAGGTCCATTGCGGTGACTTTCAAACAAAACAAAAAAAACTGTGAAGAAGGAAAGAACATAGTATATACTACTATGTCTGAAACATTGAACATTGGCTGAAAATTCAAATTCGATACTGGTAACGTCAGGACCGACGTCTGAAGATTCTGATTCAACCAAATTCAACTTAATGATTTATTTTGATTATATTCATAACCGAATTAATTCACTAACTAAAGAATTGAATTAAGATAATAATATATAAGAAGCCGCCCATTGGGAGAAAGTCAAACACCCATCTGATTCATGATGAGTGGACGTGGCGTCCGGTCCAAGCATTCTCGTACCCTTTACGTTGCCAACAAATATGTATATATTGTTTTTAACAAACTAAAGAAGACCAAAACGAAAGCTTAAGGTTACAAAGTGCTGCATTAATTATGAATTTTGGAGAAGACAAATAGAAGCTTCGACTTGTGTACTAATAAAACATCCAATATTAAAGAAGTAAGCGCAGGATTGAAAAGTAGGGCACCGACTTGTACGCCTTTTCAGGTGCAATTACATAAACAAATGGGAAAAAGGTCAAATCTGTTATAAAGAAATAGATATAATATTCTAGATTCTAAAGAGTTATACTCATTCTGTTTCATAATATAAGATGTTTTAGAGATTTTTGTTGTTTCATAATATATGATGTTTTCAAGTTTCTATATAACTTTTAGATTAGTTTAGTATTTTATATTATGCAGTCTTATTTATAATTGATTGAACTTTTTTAAAGTAATCATTTTTTAATAATATGCGTGTTTTACTCAAAACATCTTATATTTTGAAACGGAGTGGGTATTTTTTAGATTAATATGGTCGTAGGAAAGAGTCGCTATATGCATTTTTGGGGTACAAACATCAATTCATCATGTGCTATTATTTGTTAATGGAGAGGGGTTCTCTTCTCAATTTCACATCACTTTCCTATTCCCGTGTCTCCCAATCCAACAAGCTATCATCAAATCAAGCTAACGTACCGTATGAATTTTCACAATGCATATCAATTGTACAAACCTTGTCAATGCATCGTCATCACTCATCACCACCTTTCCTTTATCATTAGCATATTTTATTTGATTGCACATTACTTCATATACACGATCTAAATTCTAAATTATCGAAGGAGAGTGTACAGATTAAATCTAAAATTTGAAGTGTCTCAATTCCGAGAGCGGGGATGGATATATATCATTCACTCCTACTGGTAACCATTAGAATAACAAAAGGAAAAGAAATAGAAAGAAGAATGCGAAATAAAATAAACAGTTTTTGAAAAATGAAAATAAAATCTGCAGAGAAAGAACAAAATAGTAAATGATAACCAAACAATAAAATATTTTTAAAATATATTAAATTTTAAATAAATTAAATTTCAATGATAATATTAATATTTTTAATGTATATATAATAAATTTTACATTTGATTTTTAAAATAAAATTTGTAAATTAAATTTTAGATATATCATATTAAATATTAACATACAATAAAATTTTAAGAGTAATTTAAATTTGTTTTACTATTCATATAGTTTTCAAATAGAGCCTTAAGATTAGTTTAACATAAAATTCCTATCAAAAATATTTTTTCTGTTAATACATTGAAAAAATATGAAAGTTTTTATATTACAAAATTGAAATTTTATTAGTAAACATATTTTTATTTATTTTAAAATCATAAAACGAATTTTAATATCAATTTTAGCGAGGACCATTTTTGTTCTATTGTTTTTTATTTTTTGAAGAATATGGAGAAAAAAATATTACTTTCAAATGGTAAAAAAATTGTGGAATAGAGAGGAATGTGATATTTCTCCCCGTTATTTTCCTAAATTTTGGTCACCAATTGAAGCCATAGTATATCAATTACAAATCAACATTTTCGAGCTGGATCGGAGCAGAAAAATGAGAATACAAAACAAGAAACGAACAAGGATGGAATGGAAACACAGCCAAATAAAACATACATAAAAGCAGAATCGAATCAAAAGATAATATAACACAAGTTGGTTGATTTAAATTTGATGGTGACTAGTAAGAAAAACGTGTAATGTAAGCAGATTTTAGTAGCATCACCGAAATGGCGAAATCCAAATGATACGAAAATGAAAATGACGTGAAGGAGAAGGCAGGCAAGTGGTTCCAATTAATCAAATTGAGGGATGGCAACGCGCTTAATCATAAATCATATACAACCCCACACCACTTTTATTTTATTTTTTATTAATGGATGTACTTTACTATATATTTTTTTTGTTAATATAAATGGTTTAATTATTGTTATCTAAATGATTCGGTTATAAATACCATTTCCAACTGTCCATCATCTTCTCCAACAAACAACACATTCCAATCAAAATCATATAACACAACAATCAATCTGACAAATGGAGGCTACACTGCTTTCTTCGCTAGCTTCGGTTTCACCACTCCGTTTCCACCCATTGGTGTTATCATCATCACGGAGAACCACCACTTCCAATAAGAAGATGAGCGTCTCTGCTGGGGCATCTTCAGGAAAAGACCATTACTACTACGGAGGAGGGAGGTTGGTGGACGAGAACATGATCGTTCTTAGGAAACGCATACACGAGACGAAGATGGTTGAGCGTAACTACGAGCCTCCTTCTCACTGGATGGATTGGGAGAAGCGTTTCTACAGCAGCTACGACTCTGTTATCTGCGACTCCGTTGGTCTCCTTCAGAGCTTCCTCATGAACTCCCGCCCCACCGTAGCCATCGCAACGCTGCTCATCCTCCTCGTCAGCGTTCCCGTTTCCTCCACCGCCATCGCGTTTCGCCTTCTTGACCTCCTTCAGTGGCTTCTCGCCGCCGCTACATCTGCCAGCGTGGCCTGATATTTGATTATGTTAAATATTACTTGCTTAATTAGTAAACCAACCCATATTCTTTGATTATTTATCTGATGTTTTTCTCTACATTAGCTTAAGCCTTAAGATATGTGTACAGAGCTCGTTTATTTATTCTTTCATGTGATTTTGTAATTTTCTTGATATGTAACTATATGTCATTTAATGAATGCGATCGTAATAAAATATTTGTTGACGAAGTTAGTGGACTTTCTATTTTTGTTGGTCCAATGTAATAATTTTGTTGGTAATTTCATTTTCTAATTGGTTTTATTATTTTTCCCCCTAAAAGAAGGCGAGTGGACGATAGAACGGCGACCCTGGTCGCTCCTTTTTGGTCCAAAGAACTACTGCGTGACCTGTGACCATGTATATATAATCTTAACTTAATAGATGCTGACTGTATATTAATAGTAATCTAATCTAAAATGGTACTAGTATTTAATCATCCCACTCCAATATTAAATATTTCGATTGATGAACAACGTTGTCCCAATGTTTTTCCTCTTGTTCAAAAAATTGACCCGTCAATCTCCGCCGTCACGCTGTTTGATTTTATAGCTCCATCATACTTAAAAACGTTAATTCTATTAATCTAAGCAACTTTACTAATTTAGGCCAGGGTGCGTGTGTGTGCGTCAAAAGAGTTCGAAATGGGAAAGGGATTTTGGAAATAAAGCTACAAAATCCGAAAGATTCGGGTCTGTCCTGCCCTCATTAATAACTAGGACCTCGAGAAAGACAAGTGTGCGTGTGTGTCTTTTATGGTATTCGTTTGTTCTTCTCTCTCTCTCTCTTCTCCCCCACCCACAAAGGCACAAACCCTAAACCCTATCTTCTTCTTCTTCAGTCATATATCTTCTTCACTTTAATTTATCTTTTCTCCGCCACCACACAAAACCACATTCTTCTTCTTTGCATATTTCTCACGCTATTATTTTATTTCTTCATCTCTATCTTTATACGCACACACTCCATTCATTCGACCTTGCATTATTCATCTTCCTTCAATCCCTAAATTTCTCTATCAAAAAAAAAATCAAACCTTTCTCTCCCAATTCTGCTTCTCCATTTCC
>NC_025690.1:102592-105071 GCF_000633955.1 Camelina sativa | reverse complement strand
TTGACCCAAGACGAGCTCAAACGTATCGCCGCTTACAAGGCCGTCGAGTTCGTCCAATCCGGCATGGTCCTCGGCCTCGGTACCGGCTCCACCGCCAAACACGCCGTCGACCGCATCGGCGAGCTTCTCCGCCATGGCAAGCTCGACAACATCGTTGGTATACCGACGTCTAAGAAGACCCAGGAGCAGGCTCTGTCTCTCGGCATCCCTCTCTCTGATCTCGACGCACACCCCGTCATTGATCTCTCCATCGACGGCGCCGACGAGGTCGACCCTTTTCTCAACCTCGTCAAAGGCAGAGGAGGCTCTCTGCTTCGGGAGAAGATGATCGAAGGAGCTTCCAAGAAGTTCGTGGTGATCGTGGACGAGTCCAAGATGGTGAAGCACATTGGTGGGAGCAAGCTTGCTCTCCCCGTGGAGGTTGTGCCCTTCTGCTGGAAATTCACGTCGGAGAAGCTGCGGAACCTGCTGGAAGGGTACGGTTGTGAAGCCAATCTCAGATTGGGGGAGAAAGNCCAACATTTGTCACTTTCTTTCTATTAAATCCTTGTTCATTCATTGTATTTACAAAAATGACATTATTTTTGATTTATTTGAATTTCTTGCGAAAATGTTTATTACATTCATATCCTCATCTTTTTCTTTTATTTATGGTTGTACCACCGCCATCAATTTTCCAACAACCATGAACAACCAAATTTAAAGTTCTTAATGCTTCAACAACCTGAATTTGTAAGCTTAA
Organism: Camelina sativa; assembly: GCF_000633955.1. Taxonomy (NCBI): domain Eukaryota; kingdom Viridiplantae; phylum Streptophyta; class Magnoliopsida; order Brassicales; family Brassicaceae; genus Camelina; species Camelina sativa. The sequence continues at coordinate 104,329 of NC_025690.1, read as the reverse complement.
ATAACAGTCAATGCTAAGAGAACTTCATTTTCTTCCATCTCCTCTCCATTTTAATCCTAGAAAACATTTATCTTGTTATATATCATGATTCTTGGATAGTGATTAAGTTGGCGCTGGGTTTCTTCCGTGGTGACTTAAGACGACGTCCTTGGTGTTTGACATTGCGAACAACCACCGTCAGGTTATTTTCCGGTAGATTTCGTGATTTTCCTTGTGTTTTTGTTGAAATTAGACTTCATTTGTTAGTCGAACCATCATAATATAATGTAAAGTCTATTATTTGGTCAGTTTTGCAATTTAAAGTTTATCCAGTTTCGAGCCCGTATACTAAAATGTTAGTCTCCTTAATTTCATTTGGAAACAAAAAAATATGTCTTAGACTGCATTATAATAACCAGTGTAGACTGCAATCGAAATTAACTTTTTGAAACTTTCAAAGAAGTATACTTTTTTTTATGTTTTGAATTGCATAACTGACCCAAAAATTAACAAAGGAAGACAACAAAAGAAGTCAACAATAATAGTAGACTTCAAAAGGTGTCTGCTTTATTAAACTGTAATTGCAAAAATAGACCACAAGTAATAGACTTCACAAGTAGTCTCTGTATAGAGACTTGTTTATGTATACAATGTTGACATCAACATGAAGTCCTCAGAATTTGAAAACCAATTTGCAACAAGTTGGTGAATAATTTTAAAGATTTTCTTGTTGTACTCTTTGACATATGATGTACTGAGTACATGGAGTCTCTGTTGGTGGTAATATGCTTTGTTCCAGGATGCACATGGAGGGTCGTAGCCACTGTGAAGNATCATCAATCTTTGTGAACGGCATTTTGTTGCTTCATTGCCCTTTTGGGTTTGAATGCTTCTCTTTCTTAAGTACTGTTGTTGGGCTTTGCTTTGATTCATAGGCTCGCTACTGTATTTTCAATGAAAAGCCTTAAACTACAATCACATGTTGGGTTTGAATCCATAGATTAAAAAAAACAGACAATCACTCACCCTAGTTTTTGCAACAAAGTAGACAGATTACACAGCTACTATATTTTTTTCACAAGAGCAATAATACTCGACGCAATGGTTGGGCTATGAAGTTGAGAAGGTAACAAAGGATTATCATTTTAATTGGTTTTGGTGAAGTATTGGTTGGCCTAGAAAATCAAATACTATCTATGGGACACTTGCAAAAATAGACTACAAACTTGAGTCAATTGCAATGTTAGACCCCTTTTTTTCTCTCCCCAACATTTGTCACTTTCTTTCTATTAAATCCTTGTTCATTCATTGTATTTACAAAAATGACATTATTTTTGATTTATTTGAATTTCTTGCGAAAATGTTTATTACATTCATATCCTCATCTTTTTCTTTTATTTATGGTTGTACCACCGCCATCAATTTTCCAACAACCATGAACAACCAAATTTAAAGTTCTTAATGCTTCAACAACCTGAATTTGTAAGCTTAAATAACAGTCAATGCTAAGAGAACTTCATTTTCTTCCATCTCCTCTCCATTTTAATCCTAGAAAACATTTATCTTGTTATATATCATGATTCTTGGATAGTGATTAAGTTGGCGCTGGGTTTCTTCCGTGGTGACTTAAGACGACGTCCTTGGTGTTTGACATTGCGAACAACCACCGTCAGGTTATTTTCCGGTAGATTTCGTGATTTTCCTTGTGTTTTTGTTGAAATTAGACTTCATTTGTTAGTCGAACCATCATAATATAAT
>NC_025690.1:81721-100773 GCF_000633955.1 Camelina sativa | reverse complement strand
AAGCTCTTAATGCTTCAACAACCTGAATTTGTAAGCTTAAATAACAGTCAATGCTAAGAGAACTTCATTTTCTTCCATCTCCTCTCCATTTTAATCCTAGAAAACATTTATCTTGTTATATATCATGATTCTTGGATAGTGATTAAGTTGGCGCTGGGTTTCTTCCGTGGTGACTTAAGACGACGTCCTTGGTGTTTGACATTGCGAACAACCACCGTCAGGTTATTTTCCGGTAGATTTCGTGATTTTCCTTGTGTTTTTGTTGAAATTAGACTTCATTTGTTAGTCGAACCATCATAATATAATGTAAAGTCTATTATTTGGTCAGTTTTGCAATTTAAAGTTTATCCAGTTTCGAGCCCGTATACTAAAATGTTAGTCTCCTTAATTTCATTTGGAAACAAAAAAATATGTCTTAGACTGCATTATAATAACCAGTGTAGACTGCAATCGAAATTAACTTTTTGAAACTTTCAAAGAAGTATACTTTTTTTTATGTTTTGAATTGCATAACTGACCCAAAAATTAACAAAGGAAGACAACAAAAGAAGTCAACAATAATAGTAGACTTCAAAAGGTGTCTGCTTTATTAAATTGTAATTGCAAAAATAGACCACAAGTAATAGACTTCACAAGTAGTCTCTGTATAGAGACTTGTTTATGTATACAATGTTGACATCAACATGAAGTCCTCAGAATTTGAAAACCAATTTGCAACAAGTTGGTGAATAATTTTAAAGATTTTCTTGTTGTACTCTTTGACATATGATGTACTGAGTACATGGAGTCTCTGTTGGTGGTAATATGCTTTGTTCCAGGATGCACATGGAGGGTCGTAGCCACTGTGAAGAATGATCCAAACACTTTTTGGGTCACCAAATATCTGAACGTGCATATATGTTCTATTGTGGACCGCGTAGCTAACCGTAAGCGTTGCACCTCAAAATATATTGGGAGGCTTTTCATCGACCGTGTAGGAATAGTGGATGGTGTTGTTCCACAACATATCAAAGATTCAATGAGGACAATGTTCGGCATGATGTTAGATTACACCACTTCGTATAGGGCTTTACAATATGCGCAAGAATATGTGAGAGGAAGCGCGGAAGATGGATATTCGAAGTTGCCTTACTGTATTCGGAAAATAGAGCAGTCAAACCCGGGCAGTGTCGTTGACCTTGTTGTTGATGACGAGAATAGGTTTAAGTATCTTTTCATATCTTTCGATGCTTCAATCCGTGGTTTCAATTACGTTAGGCGAGTTATTGTGGTTGATGGGACCCATCTCAAACAGTGTAAGGCGAGTTATTGTGGTTTCATCTCGACTTTGACGCAGAACACAAGAGGTTAGAGGAGATGAAAGAGGTTGCAGAAGCTGATGTCAAACAGTGTAAGGTGCCTCCTCCTATTGATTGGGGCAAACTTGATGTCCGTCTCGACGATTAGTTGCATCACCCAAACTCCTATTGGTATTTAATTTTTTATTTTCTACCTATTTCTATTTTTCTAGTTGTCAATTCCACATTTCTACATGAATAATGAATATATATTTCTATTTCTATTGGTCAACTCTACATGTCCATTGTTTTCAATATCCATTAGAAGTATATAAGTTAACTTCAGTAATATGTCTACTTGGCTTTCGTTGTACGCTATTGCTTAGTGGAGACTACAAGTTATTAATATTTAAATATTAACTAATGAGGACCAGACAAGTATAAAAATAAACAGAGGCGACCAAAAAAAAAGGAAAAAAAAAAAAGAAGAAACATTTCCGGTTCTCTCCTCTTTCTCTCTCTTTTTTATATGTAACCACTTTCTCTCTCTTTTTGTATTATTTTATTAATTTTTACTAAGATTTGAAAATAACACATTCCCCTATAAATTTAGAAAGCTATCATATTTTATATTATTTTACTTTGCTTCTCGGTTTCGACAACAGTGTAGAGTGAGTATCGTAGGGATAGCAGGTAAAAAAGCACTTTGCTGGCATTTATTGAAACTTTGTAGATTTCTCGGCATTAGGTCCGACAACATAAGGATGAAGCACTGTTTTACATTATATTAATAAAAAGATCCCACAATATAGATAGCACCTTATCATCAGAGTTAACCATAAAATTTAACTACCAAAGTGAAATTCTAATTCGATTGAACAACAATATTCCTTCGAAGTCTATAAGTTAACTTCATAAAGATATCTACTATGATACGCTATTGTTTAACAGAGACTATAAATAATTAATATTTTAATAACTAACTAATGAGGAACAGACAAATGTACAATTATAAGGATGAACCACTGTTTTAGTGAAAATAGATAGTTACGAATAGAAGAATGGTAATTTCGTTTACATAGAGGTTAATAAGGAGGATCCCACAAAAGAAACAAAACATCATCCTAATAATTCATACATAAGTCATACAAATTTAGAAAGAAACAAGTTCTTAGTTAGTCTCGAATTGGGGGAGGATCATATAGCCCAAAATCCTCGAATTGGGGGAGAAACAAGTTCTTAGTTAGTCTCTTCTCCTTTCGTGAAAAACCTCCGGGGAAATTTTAGATTGTTCGCCTCCTCCATTCTGCAAAATAAGATTATGTTTGGTGTGGTTTTGAGATATAAGAAAGACAAAAATGATTAGTCTACAATTGAATTGAAAAGGAAGTCTACAATCGATTTGAAAGAAGCTAACCTTCAGTTTAATCGAATATGAAACGACGGCGAAGACGTTAAGATGAAGCGGCGGGGTTGGATAATACAGAAACGTTAAGCTTAGGAAGTCAAAAAAAACAATCTGAAAGATAGAGATTCAAGTTTAACACAAAAGTAAAGGGAAAATCAATTGTTAGTGATAAGCGAAATAGATAAGCGGAAGAGGAAAGTTAACAAGAAAATGAAGACGGAATTAGAGATAACAATATTGTTATCTGAGTTTTTAGGTTGTATAAAATAGTAATAATTATAATAATCCCGGTTTTATAAAATCAAAACCGTTTTACTCGAAACAGTATCAGAAAATTGTAAAGAACCCGTTTAAAACCGGATCCCGTTTATTGGTAAACCAATTCTCGCTTATCGGTTTCTTAAACAAATATAATATTACCGCCAACTAACGTCAAATTAATTTATACCTTGTAATGATTATGTTTACGACTTCTCTGGCAGACTTCTCCACGAGAAATTGAACCGTCTACAAGCCCATCAAATCAAATTAATACATGTCAGATCTAGTAGACTTCTCAAGGAGACTTCTTCCTGGGAAACTGAAACATACTTTAACCTGCAAATCTATCTAATCAACCAAATTAATACATGTATGATCTAGTAGACTTCTAAAGGAGACTTCTTCCTGGGGAACTGACTTTAACCTGCAAATCTATCTAATCAACCAAATTAATACATGTTCGATCTAGTAGACTTCTCAAGGAGACTTCTTCCTGGGAAACTGAAACATACTTTAACCTGCAAATCTATCTAATCAACCAAATTAATACATCTTAGACTTCGATGAACCCGTTTCTATGATATATGTTCACTTAACTGTGATGAACCCGTTTATTTGCAAATCTATCTAATCAACCAAATTAATACATCGTTAACTTCGATGAAGTTCAATATAAATTTTCTAATAATTACCCAACCGTGAATAGAACTCTATACTTATAATTATATTTAAAACAAAGTGATATAGAGAAAGTTTCTATTATTACCCAATCCGTGAACAATCTCCAATTCCTCGTGGTTGTGATGATTTATATTGACCATTCCAATGAAACTGAAAGATTAATATCACTTTGTTGGTACGGTCCGTGAACAGTTACCAAATTCTCTGTCGTGAGGATGAAATTTTTTAAGAGAAAAGAGATGAGAGAGGATGGATACTTTTTTTGGTTGCAGTTTTAAAATAATCTCAAGACCCACTATTTGGGTTATATATATGAGACGAAGCGGTTGCAATGAACAGTTACATATAAATAATTAATTAGTAAGGCAAATCGTCGCCTCGAAGAAAACCAATATGCAGACTTCAACGTGTGACTTCTTTACACAGATTAAGTAGTAGACTTCATAATCTTAATTTCCGACAATATGTAAACAGTTATCAACTGAATTGAAATCAACGAAGTAATCTAACTATTACAAAAACTGAAGCAAGTTCACAGATTACAGACATAAATACGCCATTCAAACAAACAGACACGATGAAGAAAGGTTCACAGATTTTAGAACTTAATTGAAAGATCTACGAAACCAAAACCAATGAGATTAATACCACGATGAATATTATACCGGTGATTAAGACATTCTCGACCACCCCCCTTACACGCCGAACTGACAGACGTAATTCTTTCATCAGGTCTTTCACCTTGTCTAGCTCCTGCTGAACCCACAACATTTCATCATTTTCCAGGATGGCTGTTATAGAATCCCTTTGGTCAGCAAGTCCACCTCTGATTGCCTGAAGTTCTTGCATAATAGCCTCATCCCACCATTTCATAATATGGTCATCTCCATCCTATACAATAGAAATAAATAAACCATGAGAATATTATATACTCAAATAATAACAACAATTAATCCACCAGACAATCTAAAAACCTCATGGTTATTGCATCCAATGAATATTCTTCCAGGATTGTCGGCTGTGGTGGAACATTTCATAACGGTTTCCCTTCCGCATAAACATTTGTCAGGATTTCCAACTGTTAGGCCAAGAAAGTTTACTTATGGTGGACCTTCACTCCATACTTGCAAAGAACTAGAAGATGGCTGAGTGTAGCTGTGTAACCCCATATATGTGTGCAAAATGAACAAAAAACGATGAGAACATATATATTTACGAACAAAAATATTTACAGCGTCACAAAAGCAAATCGCCGACGATAAACCAAAAAACACTTATCTGAGATGTTCTTGAGATTCGAAAAGAGAAGTCTGAGAATCTGAATTTCCGAGAACACAATTTCGGAAATTTTGGAGAGAGAAATTTCGGAGAGAGAGATCACGTAAGAAACTAGGTTTGACCTATAGAAAGAAGTATATATATCTTTAAATTATCCGGTTAGGTTAAAAACAAGGAATCGGTACAATTTCGGTTAGGTTCAGCTAATGGTTTGGTTAAATTATCGGTATTAATATAATATTAATATGATATTAATAATTGATGGCATAACAAAGTCGACCACGAAAATTCCACAGAGAAGTCTACTTAAGCAAAACCCTAAATCATATAATTTTAACATAATCAGTGTTTCCTCTCTTAATGTGAATCGTTTATAGGTAAATTTATTTTGTTACAATGCAGGAAGTCTATATGGTTAATATTTGGTCAATAGGTTTATCAAATTATTTTTTATAGATTTTTTAATTAAAATTTAAACTATAATTAAAGAGTAGACCTACCGTTATGTCTTCACGTATACTCAATTTGTAATCTACCTTATATAAATCTATTGCAGACTTTCTCCGGGTTGCATCTGTCATTTCGGCTTGTGTTTTTTGTTTGGTCGTAAGGGAGTCAACTGTAATTTCAGTACCCTTAGTGGTTATGTTTCTCAAATATCCAATATGAAATCTATTATTGTATTCAATGCCAAATAAAGATATACAAAATGCAATTATCCCATCCATAATTGGTTTTGGTGTTGTTATTTGGTTAGTTTATCTACCTGTCAAATGATGCCACAACTCATTCCACGGTGACACGGTTCACAAACGTAACACTGACACGTGTGGTGCAGTTCATGAAAAATAAACAAAACTAACAAAATTTGTTGGAGAGAACCAATCCAACAAATTTGGTGGCTTTTTGTAAATTATATATATTGTTTAAGGTATTCTTATGTTGTTTTCTTGGCCTAGCTACTTTTCTTGAGTCCTTTGCCACGTGTATGTGTATCCATGTACTACTACTACATACGGATACGTTTCCAAAATGATAATGATATTTTTTTCTTTTGGGGGTATGGTATAATAGGGTAAACTAACAATCATAAGATTCGAGAATCTATTACTCCATCTCTTTGCTTCATCTGTAAACACACACAACTTTATCTTTGATGCCCCTCTCTAAATCTAAACCTGACTGAGAATAATTCGGAAATCAGAGAGAAAGAAAGGAAGCTTTTGTGAAGGCTTTAGCGTCAGGAAAGGTGAAATTAAAAAAAAAAAAAAAAAAATACGATTCTCGTCTTTTAAGTCTCCTTTTTCTTCGCTTTTCCACTTCTTCTTTTCTTCTTTTCAGACAATAACAGAACAAAACGGTACAACAACCATCCTTTGCTCTTTTCCTCCCTGTCCTAAAATTTGGCTCTGCCTCTCGCTTCTTTCTCTGTTTTTGGTTTACTTTTTTATCTTAGCTTTCTAGCTATTATTATTTTGTCTCCTAAGTACTGTTTCGTATAAGCGTATTCTTGATTCATTCGAAAGCTTCTTTAATTTTTGGGGGTAAAATTCAGATCCCTTGGCGTCCTTCTTGTTCCTTGATTTTTTTAACTTTTTATTTTCCATGTTTATATAGTCTCGAGTAAACCGTTTCGATAAACTTTTGCAGCTTTTGTGTTCTGGTAACCAAACTAGCTTTTGATTTAGCTTTACCTTAACCACCATGGCTGGCAGAAAACTGTTTGCTTCCATCTAAATGTTTATCTTCATTAATGAGCAGCTTCTAATTTAATCCACATGTTCATGTTGCGTACGGAATCTCCTTTAGCATTGAATGCAAATGCTGACCCCTAACCCCATTATTTTCTATTCGCAGCTAAAAAAAAGATATAAGAGTTGTTTCTTCAGCTGCAAGTTTCTTTCTATACCGTGATAATAGAGAGAGGCAACATGGGAGATCACTTCGTGCTGCTGGTGGATCGGTTGATAACAGAATCCACCATCGAGGCTGCCATTCAGAGAAGGAACCGTATGTTGCAAGCTAATACACCCGTCGAGGAATGTACGGTCCTCGATGAGAAAACGCTTGAGAAGCTGCGTAACGGTGATCTGTCAATGGCGCAGTGCAGGATATGTCACGACGAGGACTTGGATTCAAGCATGGAGACTCCTTGTTCTTGCAGCGGCAGCTTGAAGGTAATCAGAGAAACGTTCCCCAGTTAAGAGAACATAGGTCTGATTAGATGATCCATGTTGTTGTTGTTGTTGGCAGTATGCGCATCGGAGGTGCGTGCAGAGATGGTGTAACGAGAAAGGTGATACCAACTGCGAGATTTGCCATCAGGTTTGTCTCCTCCTTCTCATTGTCCCTCTCTCTCTCTCTCTCTTTCTCTTTTCCTTCTGAACGCAGTAGTCTCATCTGATCATATATGTATGATTTATTTGTTCAGGAATTCAAGCCGGATTATACAGCACCGCCTCCGTTGCTAGAGTTGGGTCATGTTCCTCTCCATTTCAGGGGAAACTGGGGAATCTCTCAACGGGAGCATCGTTTCATCACAGTTGTACCTGCTGATTCCACTTTTATCGACCAACAATATCCTCTTTCTTCCACCACAAGCTTTATCTGCTGCCGTTCCCTTGTCCTCATTGTACGGACAACCACACTCTCTTTCTACCCCCCACCAAACCAACACTTTGACGTCTTTACTCATGTTTATGTTTGTAATCTGCAGTTCATGGCTCTTCTCATTCTCCGACATACTCTCCCTCTAGTCCTCACCGGATCAAACCTCCATGTCTTCCCTTTGTTCACGGTGAGTGTATCACTCTCACAACAGATTCAAGGGGAGTAAATAGGTGAGCCCTAATTGATTACTTTGGTTTTTAGTTGTTGTTTCTAAGAGTACTCGGAATCATGCTACCCATCTATGTCGTCACCAAAGCAGTCGCTACCTGCCGCCGCCATTCTCAGACCTCAGACACCTCTTACTCCGAAGATTCATCGGATGATGAAACAGAATCATGGCGCCTGCCTCAAACGCAATCTTACATTATAGGCGTGCGATAAGCACCATTATTTTCTTTCACACACACACAAAAGTCAAACGTCACTGTAAATATAATTTCTGGTTTATACATGTAAAATGTTGGATTGGTTTAACAGATTGAAAAAAGAAAAGAAAAGTATCTCATTGGCAAAGCTCCCTTCTCTGGTGTTTTCCAGATCTGCAATGCAGATGCAGATAGACAAAGACTCATCTTGAATTTCTTACACAACAATAGTCCGATACAAACACTATAAAGACTCCTATAAAAGATCCCAACGTTCACAAGTGTCTCTGTGTGTGTGTATCCCAAAATTCAAGAGAAGAATCTGGACTATCTTTCAAAATCAGAGACAAAAGTTACAAGGAAACGACCTGCAGCAAGCGAATTCCGGATCCCAACTCCAAACAAGAACCCTTTTGTTTGTTCTCTGTAAGTTATGAAAACATCAAGAGCTTTCTGTAGTTTAGTTCCAGCTTCTCCTCGGCCTGAAAAGAAAAGGTGGCCACAATTGGTAAGAAACACAGGAGTTGGTAGCTACCACTAGATTTATATAGATAGATGGAAGTAATACTTGCGATTCTTCTGCTGTGTCCTCCAGTAACAGGCAAGCGCCCCAAATGCACAGCTGGCGATGGCTATTGCCAATGCAGCTCCAATCGGCACAACCAGAGCGTTGGTGGCTACTGTCAAGTCTTCAGTGGCTGGAACAGTCTCTTCGTTGCTCCCGATGACACTCTTTTCCTTGTAAAGGGAGACGAGCTTAGGCCCATAGTAGTTCTTCAAAAAATTGTAGACATGGTCGTGGTCCCACTCTATGCTTTTACTTGAGAGATAGCACAATGGGCAGAGCTCCTTTGGTGGCCATATGATCTTGGGGAACTTGGGGTCACCTGTACCAAGAGAAGCTTCGTCCTTCATGAGCCTCTCGTTGACCTTGTTGTGTGTGCTCCACACCCACAAGACGAAATCACGTGCCTTTTTGAAAGGGGTTTTGACACTATCCATGAAACGCATGCATAAATGTGGCTTAGACGTTTAGTTGAGCAAATACCACGATTATTCGAGCTATGAGTTGTGTTTTTATTGTTACCTCAAACACATGTCGTTGAAATGCAGGCGGCATTCATCACACATGAAGAAGTTGTTGACGAAATCGCATATTGCCGTGAATGCAAATTGACTTTCTCCATCCTCAACCCTCACGGAAAGTGAATGCATCAGAACCCATAATCCACAGCTACAATCAAGCATTTACGGAACACTTCATATACTAGAGGGGAAAATGGATTGAAGGATCACGGTAACAAACTACAGTACCTGAATCCACGAGTATCGTTCTTGCTGCCACGGCAAAACATCTACCAAATAAGATATTAGGATAATCAGATCTCTAATGTGGATATACAGGAAAACAGTAATAGAGTTGGTAGCTAGCACTCACGTAGTATCCACGTGGAACATCCTTTCCACAAATAGGGAAATTTCCCAGGGTATCCTTCCCTCCAGATTTTTCATAAGAGCAATTTCCAGAAGGGCATAAATCATCATAGTTCACTAGAATTTCTGCAGCTCCTTTCCGACACCTATAGAATATCATTTCACAATTAGTGTAGAAAAAGAGAGTAACCATCGAAATGCTTGTGACGGCATTAGAGTGATGAGACTTTAGTTTACCTCCTGGAAAGATGATGTGCTGCTAGAAGCTGAATAAATCTTATAAATGAAGCACTTGTTTCAGATGACTTAATGGCCTGTAGATGTCACGAAACTACTTATTCATTGACAAAACTGATCGAAAGGAAGAAGGTAATATACATACACAATAATCATACAAATTTCTCTACCTTCTGCAGTAAAATGATATCAAAAGCTTCTGCGGTTGCTTCCTCAACGTCATACACAGCCTGAGAAATCTGTGGCAAATCAGCACCCGGAATATCTTAAAGCTGTTTAATCTTAAAAGAAATGCTAATAATCTCAGTAAAACTAAGCAGAGATCAGTCTCGAAACCTGGTTGTAGTCGGTATGATTCGACAGGGCATGTTCGTTTTCGAAATTCTGATCATCCAAGGCATAAGAACTGCAAAATATGGAGAGAAAAAAAACAGAGATAAGCCGGATGTGATTTTGGCAAACTAGCTCAGGAAAATTATAGATACACTTAAAAGCTGGAAAAAAGTTCAGATATACAGTTGAAGCCAAAGCCGAAGATAAAAAGTCCAGGGCATTCATGGCACAAACCTGTCTATCTGCTTGTTAATCCAGTTGAGCAAACGGTCAGCTGTGCGGCCGTCATCAATAACAAGGATCTCGCTTTTATCCTTTTGAGGTTCCCAAGTGGCAGAGACAAACTTTGTAGGAGGACCCCAAAAGAGCATTGGATAATGAGAAACAGAGAACTTGTCACAGAGCTTGGTATTCGTCTGTGCTGCCAGGGAAGTCATCATATGGTGACGGACTTAGCATCAGAAAACAGTGAAGCAACAACATAGATGAACTTAATTTAGAACCGACCCATGAAGTAAGTACCTTCAATGCACAATCAACTCTGGTCATCAAAACGATTCCGGGATGTATTGCGTCTGGTCCATTGAAGAGCCTTGCGACCTTCTCGTAATGAGGCTGCAGAGTATAAAAAGGGTTGGTTTTATGGAATGTCAATTAAAACAGGTAGAAGAACCAAAGATGAGGCTTATGTTGTTACCTTGTAGTTTCTACAGGCAGGACACCTAGAAATAATAAAGTGAAACGATACACAGATCAGTATACGTCAAAAACTAGTACTGTGGAAAAAAAAAAAAAAAAGCATTTGCTAATCATCTATTAGCAAATGATTAGAAAGAAGCATCACGAATAGTAAGGAAGGAGGACCATAATGTTAAAAACTCTTAATTTCTGATAAGAACACTTGCAACGCTACTAGATCCAGCAGCACCAAACTTTTAGGTAGAACAAAAAGTGCAAAAGAACCCCCACCAACCAAACCCAAAACTGGAGATTTTTTTTTTTAATTTCAAAGCAATCCAATTTTAATAATAAAATGGTCTGCGGGATTAGGGGAGAACTGACCAGTGAGCGAAGAATTCGACGACGGCATACTTGGCGGGGGTGTCTTTAAGAACTGAATCGAAGTTGGAAGTGTTCAATTCAACAGCTCTGTCTTTTTGATCGGCGATTTCCCGGAGAATCAAGCGCGAGCCAGGGGTGGAAGACGCGGCGATTACAAGGCCGAAGAACAAAAGCAGATGCACCAAAGACATCAAATCGAATCGAAGCGTCCTATCGAGAGAAGACGAACCCCTCCTCTGAGATTTCAAAGTTTTTAAAAATCTTTTCTTTTTTTTGGTTTTCTCTTCTCAACAAAAAGGAGGAAGCGAAGAAGATCTACAGAAGAAAGCTTCTTCCCTCCTCTTCCATTGAGAGAAACGAAGCGCTTTGTGATATAGAAGCTCTGCAACGACGTCGCACTCTGTGATATAGAAGCTCTAGAAGCCCATTACTAATACACTTTTCATAATGGGCTTTATTCATTTAATTATTTTGGGTCCTATTGGGCTATTTATCAATACAGTATCACCTAAAAACTTGATCATATTGTAATATTATAATCGAATGTTTTTATTTTCTTTTGTGTATTAGTATTAAACTCATAATTTTGTGGTGGACCTTGGCAGCCAGGCAAAAAGAAGACTATAATTAGGTGGTCATGTGCACATCCCTCTAATAGTAAATAAATAATAAAGGCTACTTAACTGATAAAACTAGCCGGCTATTGGAGAATGCCGCAGATCCACTTGCACTATATAGTACAAACTCCTATTTTAAAAATCGGTCTAGGCAGCCGTGTAATCGCCGGTTATACGCTAGGTAGCTCTCTGCCGCCGCGATTTAAATCCAATCAGCCAAAAAATCGGAAAAAAAAAATTGAAGTTTTTGATGTTCTAACTATGATTTTTGTTGTAGATCTATCATGTAAAAGCTAAAACTATAAGAATAACAAAGTAGAATGAAGAATAATTGCCAAAAAAATGAAAACCCAGCTTAAATGAGGGTTTTCAGATCGATATCAATGAGGAAGTAGATGAGGACATTTTCGTCATTTTGTATTCATTAATGAAAAATCGAGAAAAAACCAAAAAAGAGATTGGTGAGGCTCGAACATGTGAACTCTGGATTGTACGTACCACTACACCACCGAAGAATCCTAACAATATGTTACAATTTTACTATATTATAGATGTATATAGATAAAACCCCTAAAACTAGTCCCCGATTAATCCCTGATTTTCCGATTAATCGTTAGGCCCTCACTCATCATCCGACTAGCGCCTAACGATTTCTAAAACAGGGGTACAAACATATGAAATTGTTTGCATTTTACTCGTATCAAGAGTTTTATGTTAATCTATCATGTTATTATTTGACTATAACAATTTGAATGCCTTAAATATAAGAAAGACCCAGCAATTTAAAATGTTATGTTACTTTGATGTCATTGTCAATATTGAATGATGAGCGTAGTAGTAGTAGGTGGACAAATGCATTAGTTGAATCAATCTTGAATGGTATTGTACTAGTTTATGTTCTTGAACATTGTGAAGCTTATCTCTACGAACGATGGAAACAAACCAAAAAAGAAAAAGATGGAAAAAGACCAAATGTTTTACAGCACTTCTTTTGTTTCTTTTAGGTGACTAAAAAAAATATGCCAATTTGCCATATATATACAGTACTATATATTTAAATAATCTTGTCAGCATCTAGCAAGCAAGCAAGCAGACAGTATCCACCATAAATTTTAAAAGAAGCAGCCTCCCCTCTATAGTCTATACCCTTAATAATATGGCTGGCTTTTCGGTGATATGCCTTTCTCTTTTTTCATATATTTCTCATCAGATTTTACAGAGCTAGACATTCACAACCTCAAAATCTTGAAATGCAGCCGAGCAGTCTAAAATAGGTTTGCATTTGCCTTATGATTTAACCTCTTTTTAAGTGAAGCGTAAGTTTGAATAACCGAAAGTTTGGGGTAAATCTAATGTAATGAAAGATCAAATATATGAGGGACTAAATGTGGTAAAACCAAAATCACGAGGGGCTAAATGTGTTATATTCACTGTGGCTTTCTCTCTCTATAGTAGTCTCTCCCTCTCCAACCAAAATACGAGAGAACCAATCGTCTTTTAATTTTTTTTCTCTAGAGCCTCATTTTTGCTTCATTGACCTCTCTTTTTTTTGAAAATCCAAAAACTCATCCATTTCTCTCTCTCTCTCTACATTACCCGAATCTATCTCTCTATCTCTTTGGATACCCTCTTCCACTAATCGTTGCCAGTTTAATCGGAGCTTTAGATATCTCATCAAGGAAGGAGAGGCTTAAGGGGGATTTCCTTTTTCTTCTTTTTTTGCTTTGCTTGGTTTCAATCAATTCGATCCATTTTATTCTTTCCCCCAATCTTGGAATCTCCGATTCGACTACAGCTTCTTCGCCGTCACATCGATCGGAGACGTGCTTTTTTTTTCAACGGCCAATTGGAAAAAAAAAAAAAAAAATCAAATTCATTAAACTTAGATTAGATAGATAGATTTAGATAGACCTCAGGTCAAATCAAATCCAACTACGACGAGTACTGGCGGCAAGGACGGACTGTGTGTTAGCTGTTTAAAATCCGATCGAACGAAGGAACGATCGAAGTCGGAGATGTTGGGCGCTGGATTTCAGTTGACGCGTGGTCGACACGGCGAGGATCCATTCTACTGTTCCGCAAAAGCTCGCAGGGCCAATCATCAGCGCATCGACGACGACGTCTCTAATGTCCCACAATCTGCTCCTTCCAAGGATTACCTCAGCGATTCTAAACATTTACTCCCGTCCTCCGCTACTTCTTCGTCTTCTCGTAGTAATCTTCAACGGTTTTTAGACTCCGTCACACCATCCGTTCCCGCCCAGTATCTCTCTAAGGTTTCTTTCTTTTTACAAACTCAAATTTCTTCTCATACTTGCCTTCTTTGTTGTTGTTGTACCTATATGTATATGGATATGGTCTTTGTTGTTGTTGTTGTTGTTGTAATGGGGGGCGGGGAATCTCTCTGCAGACATCGCTACTTGAAAGAAGAGCCGATGATGCTGCTGCTGCTGCTGTGCCTTACTTTGTGCTTGGAGATATTTGGGAATCATTTGCTGAGTGGAGTGCTTACGGCACCGGAGTGCCTCTTGTTTTGAATAACAACAACAACAAGGAGGATCGTGTTATCCAATACTATGTCCCTTCTTTGTCAGCCATTCAAGTCTATGCTCATTCTCATCATCATCCCTTTAATTCCTCTCTTCAACCAAGGTCCTTTTTTATGCACCAATCATATATATCCAAAAAACATGTTTCCTTGTTTTCATAACATAGCCTTCGCTCTTATATATATATATGTATATATGTATCACTTTTCCTGTGGCAGGCGTCCAGGTGATAGTAGCGATAGCGATTTCCGGGATTCTAGTAGCGATGTCAGCAGCGATAGTGATTCTGAACGTCTTTCTGCTAGTCTGCACCATATCTCATTGACAGATCAACTTCACGACGAAGATTCATCCAGTGATGACGGCGAACCTTTATGCTCTCAGGGTCGTTTGATGATCTTTGAGTATCTTGAAAGAGACCTTCCTTACATCCGCGAACCTTTGGCTGATAAGGTTTTCTTCCTTCATTTCATTCTCTCTCTACTAGAAGAACCTCACACATTATATATTTCAAAAGATACTAATTGCTCATTAGGGGGTTCCCAAAAACTAAGATGGTTTGTCTGACCTGGTAACTTTTTTTTTTTTGGTCAACGTCTGACCTGGTAACTTAAATTTTAAAAACTGATGCTTAGAATTGAAAGATGGTAATTTGGGTCAATTGTTGGCTATCAACTAATCAGAACTGTTCAATCTTCTCAGGAACTGGTCTTCTACTTAAACTAGACCACATTTTTTTCTTTCTTTCTTTGACAATAAATTAGACCACATTCTAAACTCACACAAAAATGGGAACTTGCGTGAGCCTGTTGTTAATATATGGGCTCCCACTCATGACTAGTGCCTATGTTGTAATACAGGTTTTTGACCTCGCAGCCCAGTTTCCCGAGCTGAAGACGTTGAAAAGCTGTGACTTACTTCCGTCAAGCTGGTTCTCTGTGGCATGGTATTGTTACTCGTGCTTTTTAATACCAGTTGCTAGCTGCCAGTTTATTTCTGTTTATGTCTCTGAGAATCCATTTTATTATATACTTTTGCAGGTACCCAATTTACAGAATACCCACAGGACCAACACTCAAGGACCTGGATGCTTGTTTCTTGACGTATCATTCCCTACACACACCGTCTAGAGGTAAAACATAACTGTTTTTGTTCTATTATGAGGAAACTTGCTTTGGAATTTTATCTTATCAGCCATGGTTCATTTTTACGAATGTTGAAACAAAAATACTTGAGTGGACGCAAAATGTAGCAACCTTTTAGTAGCATCATTTGACTATTGATCAACTCGACATCATAACTAGATTGGTGTTCAGCAGAAGAGTTAGAGACAGGTGTTGCGAAGTCAAAATTTTGTTTGAAGGATAATTGTTTGGTAGATAGATGTTTTCACATCGTTGGGCTATTATTGTAGGTGAAGATAGTGCACAACCAAGGGAGAGTGAGAAGATGTCATTGCCTGTATTTGGGCTTGCTTCATACAAGTTAAGAGGTTCTTTGTGGACGCCCGATGGGGGTTCAGAGCACCAGCTCGTGAACTCTCTGTTCCAAGCGGCTGACAAGTGGCTGCGTTCTTATCATGTCAGCCACCCTGATTTCCTCTTCTTCTGCCGCCGTTGAGTAGGATTATAAAAAGGAAGTTTCGATAAGAAAAAGTGCGAAAAGATACGAGCTTGTGAAGCACTTTGAGTGAGTTTTAACAATAAACTCAAAAACTGTTGATATGAGTTTTAAAAGAAGTTGCTTCGTTTTTTTTTTTTTTAATTTAAATCTGTAAGTTATAGATAAACGAAATTTGTTTGGTCAGATCAGATGATGTATGTAAACCCTGGGCTAACCGTTTTGTTGTATACACCAATTTCATTGTTGTCTGCAATAGAAACTTTTGGAGTACTACAATGTGAATGTTCAAACAAAGTTAGTTGACAAGGGAAAATGAGATGCCAATGTCAGGTTAAAGAGGAACCACAGATTGCCATATATGTTCCTCCATTTGCATGCAATCTCCATGAGGAAGTGGTTCACTTTGGCTGGGAGATGTTCCCAGAGCGATTCAAGAAAAAAAACTACAAAACTCAAAAATTGGGCCTAATCAATTTGAATCACGAATAAGAAGATATCGAGCCGTTGATAAGATTGATGGGCTTTTACCGTACAGGCTCTATAAGGAATAATGGGCTCGTGAGGCCCAGACATTTCATTCTTTAACCCTAATTTTGAGAGACAGAGAGCATATATATAAAATCTCTCATCGCCGTATCGCCTCTGAGAAAATCCGTTCCGAGTTTAGTAGAGAGAGAGCTCCTACCACACCGAAGAGGTTAGTGTCGTCTGTATTTGGATTCTTCTCTCATCACCTCTTCATCCATCGATTAGTATCGTGTTCCTGTTTCTCGGATTCAGAAGGTAAAACAAAAAAAAAAAAATCAAAATCTGGTGTTGATGTGCAGGATTTAGGAAATGGCAGAGTCGAAGGTTGTAGTTCCGGAGTCGGTGCTGAAGAAGAGGANCGAGTATTACCATTTCCAAAGACTTGTTGCGATATTGTTGCCCCTTAATCTGTTGTTCCTTTGAATTATTTTGCAGTATCAATGCCATTGACCCTAAGACCAAGAAGATTCTCCAGCTTTTGCGTTTGAGACAGGTTCGTGTTCATTTCTATGTTGTTTGTTTGTTGCTGTGGTATATTTCTAATGATAGGTTTTGTGTAATTGATGAGGCTTTGTAAAAATTGTCACTAAATAAATGCTAGTGTGTTTCATCGCCATGTAATTAGGTTTAGGACCTAAGAGAGAATGATTCTGTTGTGCTTAGTCTATTGATAATCAACTGGTCTGTTATTGTCACTTGTCTTAGTAAAGACAACTATACAATATGATCCATTTGGTATTGATTTATGATTGAATTTGGTATTGTCTAATGCAGATCTTCAATGGCGTTTTCCTTAAAGTCAACAAGGCCACTATGAACATGCTTCGTCGTGTTGAGCCCTATGTGACTTACGGGTATACATCTCAGCCTTTCTAACCTTGAATTTTAGGCCATGATAGCAAGTCTTTTATTCACAGACTGACCTCTCTTCTTTTTTAGGTTCCCTAACTTGAAGAGTGTCAAGGAATTGATCTACAAGAGAGGTTATGGAAAGCTAAACCACCAGAGGATAGCTTTGACTGACAACTCTATCGTTGAGCAGGTTTGTAGTCTGCCTCTGTAACACTAATTTCTTAAATGTTGTTTTGATATGAAGTAGTTGTACTCACGACTTCTTCTTCCATACACAAACGAAAACAGGCTTTGGGAAAGCACGGGATCATCTGCACTGAGGATTTGATCCACGAGATTCTAACAGTTGGACCTCATTTCAAGGAAGCCAACAACTTCCTGTGGCCATTCCAGCTCAAGGCACCACTCGGTGGCCTCAAGAAGAAGAGAAATCACTACGTGGAAGGTGGTGATGCCGGAAACCGTGAGAACTTCATCAATGAGCTTATCAGGAGGATGAATTAGGATGTTTTCTTTATCAATGTCAAACTTACCTGTGTTTTCATTATATGCCTCCTCCTTGATTTTGATCTCCTTTCTCAAGTTAAAACGACATTTTGAATCTTCTCTTTTATTGTCTATGGACCTTAGTATGGGTTGTGGACTACCCCACTTTCTTCAATGGCTTTTTTATGATACAGTCCACTTCTTGATGTCGATTTACTATCTACCTAGATCAATCGGTGACAAAATAAAAAATCTTATATCTAAACAGAATGCAATTTTTTGGCATTCACGACACATTAAACTTAGCAACATACAAAAAAAAGGCACTGGTCCGTTTAACTATCTCGAGTCCGCAATATTTTAAGTTACGCTCTAAAACATCGAACCATAACTAACAAATTATCATATCACTAAAGTCAACCCTTTGAGATATGTACTAATCTTTTCTTTTTTGCTAAAAGATATATACTAATCTTCAATTTGGATCATTGTGATATGATTATTAGATTTTTGCATGCAAATGTTGTGTATCCTATATATTAAGTTGGATTGAATTTCTTCATATGTATAATAATATTTGTATATAGCACATAAACACATAATGTATTACATTCATTTGAAATTATGTAAAAAAAATTAAGAGATGTATATACTGTAATTTAAAATGGAAAGATATAAATGAAAAAGGTAATATATTGCTGCTTAAAAAGTAAATACAAAATTAGAAAACCGGGGTTTAGGTAAAATATCAACAAAGTTACAAGATTTTTTTGCGTGCAAATGTTGTATAGAGACATATGAGTGTAGGAAACGAGCTCCGTGGCGTTTGGTATATTAATTGCTACCATAAACAAGCTACGATTACAGTTAAATAAAGACTAAAAAGCATGCCGAAAGAAGCTGACATGAGGAGATTTATCTTACTTATATAATCACGATTGACTATGGTTTATGAATTGTGAACATTGCAAGTCTCGTTTAAAGAATCAAACACAACATAACCAATGTCTCTTGTAAATCAAATACTTGGTGAAGGAGCAGGTGACATTATAATCTGCTTTAGCATTTTCTTAAGAAACTCTTTCTTCTCATCTACGGCTCTACTTACTGATACTTTTTGAATAAATGTATGAAAGAAGAGACTTACACGCTTTACCATACATTGGAAATGTTGTTGCAGTGGCGGAT
This sequence comes from Camelina sativa, assembly GCF_000633955.1. Lineage (NCBI taxonomy): Eukaryota > Viridiplantae > Streptophyta > Magnoliopsida > Brassicales > Brassicaceae > Camelina > Camelina sativa. The sequence goes on along the minus strand of NC_025690.1, from coordinate 81,924 downwards.
CTATGTGTGTGGAAGGACAAGATAAACTCGGGGATAACACTTGTAACGGCCACACTTTTCTGGTTCCCCTTGGAGATCATGGAGGCTCGAATTGTTCCACTTCTCTGTTCGATCCTGTTGCTCTTCATGCTCCTCCTCTTCCTTTGGGCCAAGTTCGGACAACTCTTTATAACACGGTACCTACCAAAATACAAATATATAGA
>NC_025690.1:49739-77723 GCF_000633955.1 Camelina sativa | reverse complement strand
AGAGACTTACACGCTTTACCATACATTGGAAATGTTGTTGCAGTGGCGGATCTATGTGTGTGGAAGGACAAGATAAACTCGGGGATAACACTTGTAACGGCCACACTTTTCTGGTTCCCCTTGGAGATCATGGAGGCTCGAATTGTTCCACTTCTCTGTTCGATCCTGTTGCTCTTCATGCTCCTCCTCTTCCTTTGGGCCAAGTTCGGACAACTCTTTATAACACGGTACCTACCAAAATACAAATATATAGACAGGCATCTTTTACAATTTAGTACGTCATTCATTCTGTGGAATGAACTTAGAAAACTAACCGCAGAGCTCTCGTTTAACCAATCTCATACAGGAGGCCTCCCACTCCAGAAGAGATAAATCTACAAGATTCCCGACTTAGAGCCTTGTTTTTAAAGATTGAGGGCCTTCTCCTTATGCTTTATGAGATTTCATATGGGAAAGACATCAAAACCTTTCTCTGGGTGAATCTTTGCTACATATACGTCACACAAATTCCTTTAGTTTCCATACAGCATATATCAAGATTCATTGTTCATTTATAATTAAACTTCATTCATGTGGCAGACCATCCTTTATGTGACCATCTTAGACATCATTGGGAGCTACATTAGCTTCCTCACAATTTTGTATATAAGTAAGAACACAACCTGTTATGATCTACTTCTCTTTTGATCATGTCCTCCATTTGTCTCTAATAAACTATATCAACCAACACGCATCCAGGCTTAGTCTGCTCGATGACAACTCCGGTTTTGTACCTGAATTTTCAAGGGGCCATTGACAGTTTCATCGGGAAGGTATCGGAAGAGAAGAACAAGATACTTGGAGTAGTCAAATCCAAAGTTGTCTCAAAAATTCCTAGGGCCGTCAAGGTGGAGTAGTTGAGTTCATGTGAAATGAAAGCACCTCTATATGCTACTATCGTAGTTTTAACTATACTTGATTTAGAAGGGATACTTGGCTGTTGTATTTCTTCCTAGCCATTACGAAAAAACCGTGTTTAAAGGATTACAGAAACTAAACAGAATAATAAAACTTTTGGGAGTTCTTGGACACCTCTATACAAAGTATAAGGTTGCAACTACAGTAGTATTACACACAAGCATTGCAAGAACAAAGAAAATATCCTTTTCCAAGCTGGTGCGAGGCTATACGTAAGCATTCCATAATAACTAATAAGGTGGTGCTCTAATAATTAATACAAAGGATATCCTTTTCCAAACTCGTTTGTGCAATACGTAAGCATTCCATAATAACTAATAAAATGGAACAGTAAAGATCATATCAAAAAGCAACTGCACAGAAGAAACTGTCTTGCGGCCCCAAAACTTAACTTAAATGCGGGTCGAAAATTCATTAATTCGTGTATTATGAAGTAACACCCCCTTGGTTTTTTCTTATCTCGGTGGAGGATATATCCATCCGGAATTTTTCTGCTGGAATTGAGATAAACATGTCGACTATTTCCTTTGGAATATCAAGATCTTCAAGAACCTGCAGAGCAAAGATAAGGCATTAGGTATACAATCTCATAGACAACCCTCAAAAGAGTAAATTTGTATTGATCGAAGTTCTACTTCTACTGCTCAAGTCAAACCTTAAATACACCATCTACATTGCGGCCACCAACAAGGAAACTGCAACCTGTCCGTTTGCAATCACCAAGTATTTCCAACATCCTTTTGTAGCTTCCTTCATAGTACTTTGGCTGCAAGAAGTTCAGTTCCTTCATCATCTTTGATAGTATGGAATTGGAAATAGAGCACCTCAAATGTCTGTGACTCATTAAGTTTTTTAAGTCGCTGATCGCAACAGTGTAGCATACAAATATAATTGTAGTTGAAGGAAAGAAACAAAAAGACGAGCAGGAAAACTCTCAGTAATTACATACATTGACAAGCCTTGCTGCAGTGTCAGCGCCAATTACAAAACTGCTTCCTGGGAAGAGCTCAGCTTTCCTGTAGAAGTATGGCTGATTTGAAACTATTACCGTCTTTCCTGCCAACCAGATACAAAACCAATATCAAATGATGCACATGCAAATAGACATAACATTGCATTCAAACATTTATAGCTCGATTCTGGATCACAAAACTGATTGGTCTTTCCCATAAGATGGTTGTAACTTAGAGATGCCAAAAAAAGTGGTGCACGGAATTGAAAACATAAATAGATAGTGCGTGAATAAGAGAAGCGCCTACCAACTGCTTCAAATTGCTTTACACGATCTTTGATCTGTGCAACTGAAAGTGGTGGTTTGTCGGCATTTATTGCGGATATTTCAAAGCATGGGTACCCGCCCCCACAAACGCTGCATAAACAAATCTGCTAGTAAGATTGTTCACATTTTATGTTGCAGAGAAAAAGGACAGTTATCTGATTTGTTGTTTGGAGATTATAAAATTCTTAAAATGCCAGAGGTCTCTCAAAATCCAATCACAACATGTGGAGTGGAACACAACGAAAGAAATTATGAATTACTACTTACCTTGCACAAAATAGCAAATTAGATTCAACTAAAAAAACAGAGAGTCAGCATGTCAAAAAAGAAACATAGAGCCAGCAAAGAGTCAAAGACAGAAAAGATACACAGAAGACTTAGGTTATACATATGATTAGCATCAACCACTGTTTTTATTTTAAACATGTTCACCTGAAAGAGAAATAGGAACTCGTTAAGCAAATAGTAAAGACATACTAGCCTACCTCATAGCAACTTCCAACAGCTTGAGGTGACCGTCATGTAATGGGTTAAAAGAGCCAGGCAGTATAATCTTTCTATCTTCATCAGACCCCCCGTATGCTTCTGCCACAAAGTTAGAACTACATCATTACTGGCAACGAATGCCAGAATAAGTTTGAAAGAAAAATTATAAATCTCATTGGGTCAAATGACCAAAACCTTACCACCAGAAAATGGATAAATCTTACAGCACAACTCCCCATTTATAAGCTGTTCTAGTTCTTGTTCTTCACTAAACTGGGTTTCAGACTCATAAGGCACCTCAGACTCGGTCAAGCCAGAGTCAAGAGTCCCAGAAACTTGGCATGCCTTGGCCATAGCCTAAGACATCGACAAGAAAGGTTTTAAGAACTCAGTCCACATGATGAACCTCAAAATACAATGCTTTTCGAAAAGTTATGCTAGGAACGTATGAACAACAAGTGCTCCAGAAAGAATATGTATTTTTAGTATTATTCAGTGAAATAAAACAGAAACGTCAACAGGTACTTGAATCTAATACAAGTAAGTGAACTAGTTTGCCAGTTTAGTTTTTTTCCTTAAAAGCAGAGAAATCATACAGCAATGCACTAGGCAGATACGAGGTCATATAATTTAGCTATGTAACACACCACCTGGATCAGTGCACAGCTTGACACCTCATCTTCTTCCTCTCGGCTCCGTAGATTCTAAAGCATTAGGCAATGAAAATAAAACAGATAAGGAGCTGATATTAAAGAGTAAAAGAGGACGGGAGAAAGAAGGTCGTAAAGACCTTGGTTAGAGTGACAGAAGATTCCCAGATCCGGTTGGATGCTCTCATAGACAAAAAGAACCTACTCGGGCAGCAACAAAACAACAAGTATGAGTAATAGAAAGCAATCTAAGCGGCGGAGCTCACAATCCCTAAAAAATGAATAAATGATTGTTTGGATAACAACCTACTGTGGTAGGCATTACACAAGTCCAATAAATCATAAATAAATATATTATTAAAAGAGCAGGAAGCAAAAGAAGTTTGCATAACCAACCTGTGATCCCCACGCTTTGGAAGAGAAGTTGCCAAAGATCCCGTAAAGCCCACACCAAGAACGGGATATCCTTAAAAAAAAACCACCAGATAACGAAAAGTAAGTAAGATCAATCCGGGGTTTACTAACAAGCAAAGCAAGGCAACAACGATGAGGAATGAGACCAAATATTTAATATGAGAGAAAACCTGGTCTAGAGAGCTTAAGAGCCCGATTGTAGGCTAACAAGGCCATCTCCTTGGCCATTGCTTGGCTGCAGTGTTGGCTCGGAACCTAAGAAAAAATTAGGTGATTATGAACAAGAGAAGAGGATTTTGCTTGCTGTCATATATAAAAAGAGAAAGAGAGAGAGAGAGAGAGGTATGTATGAGTAATGAGATTACTGATTACGAACCCTGCCGAGTAATTGGACCATAGAAACTCTGGAATAAGGAACCACGGCTTCCAGAAGCGTGTTCGAAGCTCCAGGAACCGACATCAACCAACCTAAAGCCTGCGAATACATATATATATATATAGTTTTCGTATCAACTCAAAGCACAAACAGAGGCAGAGAGCAATCACATGTATATTGAAAGCGAGAGAGAGAGAGAGTGAAACCAGAGAGGCACCGCCGGAAAGATAGACGACGGCCTGCGTCGGAGATGAGTGAATCGCTTCGACGATGGCACGAATCGCAGCCTCTCCCATTGTTTCTCTCGGTCTCGTCCCCCTCCGACTCCCATTGATGATCGCTCCCAATCAAATCGTGCCACTGGGAAAAGAAAATAAAATGCCAAATTAGCCCCCCAAATGATTTCGTATTTACGAATTTGCACCCCAAAAAACAGTTGAATATTACGCTAAAACCACAATTGTTTGAATTACTAGAATGTGCACCCCCGGCGCTCCCTCGGAGTCGTCGCCGTTACTCGTCGTTAGTCCGTGAATGGGAAATTAGGCCCACTGACTCTCTTTGACTCGAGGTTTAGGGTCTCTCTCTATCCTATACTAAACTACGAAATGAAAATTGACACTCCCCCTTCACAATCACAAGTGTCTCTAGTCTCTCTACTTAAATTGTTGTTTTTTTTTTTAATGGTATCATGAAAACGAGAAGAACGACAATAAGGGCCGGACAAAGTGTGTGTACACATATCTGTCCTCTCTTATTTTTTATTTTTTATTTTTTACAGTCATTTTAACTACTTAACTAGGATCAGATCCGCGCTAGAGCCCAAAAAAAATATTTTAGAATTTATGTGATGGTTAATATATTAGATAATTAAACTATTTTTATATAATTTTACTGTGTTTTTTCGTGAAACATATATTTGTGCAATGATTTTATATAATATAGTACACAAAAATCAAAGTGAGTAGTTGGTAATATAATATTCCCTCCGTTTCAAAATATAGTATGTTTTAACTAAAGCACGCAGATTAAAAAAATCTTTACTTTTAACAAGTTCAATCAATTAGAAACAATACTGCATAATATAAAATACTAAACTATTCTAAAAGTTGCATAGAAACTTGAAAACATCCTATATTATGAAACAAAAAACTTTTTAAAAACATCTTATATTTTGAAACAGAGGGAATAAGATTTTGTACAATAAAAAACAAACGAAAAATAACTAGGCAGCAAGAGGGAACATCAATCGATATGTAATTCATTTTGCTACCTTTGGTTCTATGCAGTACTATTATAAGTTCATTATTGTATGAGTGTGCATTTATAAATATGACATTCAACACTATGAGAAATAATAATATGATTTGTAACTTATTTAGTCGATTAAAAAGTCATATTATTTTTAAGAGAAGCAGTTTGCTTTGTACACAGCTGAAAAAAAATATAAGATGAAAGAAATTAGCTATGCCAATATGTACTACATAATGAGAATAAAAAATTATTCACATGAAAATTCAAAAATAACAAACATGCAAATGATAAATTCTAATATGATAGATAAACAACTATGATAATAAAAAATAAGAAAGAGATCATTTGAAAATGTAAATGATTCATTTTATTTAAAATAAAGATTAGATGAATTGAGCTTGTGAATAAAAGGAGTGTTTATAAAGTAAAGTAATGTTCGGATTTAAGTCCATAATGCAAAAAAAATATTAATTTTCTTTTTTTTTTCCTAAAATATATTTCCTCTGTTTCACAAAGACTATTATTCTGGAGATTTTTCTTTGTTTCACAAAAGTGTCACTTTACAATTCCAATGCATTATTTTATATTTCCAGTGCATCTTTTACATTAGATTTTCTAGTTTTACTATTAATCTATAACTAAGAGTAAATAAGAGCATATATGTATATTTTAATATTTTTTAATTTGTGTGAAAGTGTTAAAATGACACTCTTTGTGAAACGTAGGGAGTAGTCAAGAATCAATTATCTTTTGAATCGATTTTGGTAAGCATTTATTATAAAATATATCTTGAGAATTCATATAATTTTCAAGTAAACAGATTTTATTATGGTTTCCTTATGAAAGTAATTATTAATTTTGATTTTCATTTTGAATTGATTATTATTTAAATAGAAAATTTATTAGAATATTCGCAAATGCTTAAAAAGTATAAATTTTTTAAAATATTTATAATATTCCGAAAATACAAAGAATATTTCATTAAATATATAGAATTTTCAATTTTTTTGTCAAATATCAAAATGGTGTTAGATGTTCTTTTATGCATTTTTGAGATTTGTTATATCAAAGATCTTTTAAAAAATAAAACAATAAATTTGTTTTTTCTATTTTCATAGAGCAATCTCTTATTTCCTTGTTATAAATATAACTGTATATTGTTAAAAGTATCACATTTATTAAGTAATTAATTCTTTACATATAGTTTCTTTGTTACAATTACTAACTAGGTTCAGACTCGCACGTACGTGCGGGGTTATTTTTTGCATAATGTTTTTTAAAATTTAAAATTTTTCACGTAAACTTTTACTCAAACGACGGGTGATAATTATAAGAAAAAAATTAAGATATAATATAGTTAAGTGATATTAGGTGTATATTATTCTAAACTAATAGAAACATTTCCAACAGTTTGTTTAGGAGTGTTAAATCAAATTTGGATTTGATTCGGACGTTCGTTCGAAATTATATTCATCAATATTTTTATAGTTTCACCATAAAATTTGGTAACTGCGGTCGGGGCGGACAAATCCATCTGCGGACCAGACCGCCCTGTTTTAAGTGTGGACAACAGACCGCATCGGTCCAACTCTATTTGTAAAGAAAAACGGTCCACAGTTGGTCCGTTGTGGTTTTGTTTCTGTTTTCTGTAGACCGCACCACTGCGGTCTACACATGATAAATGGTAAATAAAAAATAGTCTGATCCGCAGATAGATTTGTCCGCCCCAATCGTTGCAACCATTCACACCCAAAACTACCAAATATTAAAAATTTCCCGTCATACGACCAAAATTGTCAAGTTGTCAAACACATTCCCATAGTCCTATATCATAGTGAACTTTATATTTTTTTACCCGTAGTAATATTAAACCCGTAATTTATTAAATTTATATAATCAGTAAAAATGATTAAAACCAATGTTTAACACCCGAACCGGACCAGACCAACCGCAACCCGGTAGATATTTTGGTCCGCCTTACTTCTAAAAACTGGACAACTAAAAACCCGCAAAAAACCGGAAAATCCCGCAAAAAACCCGTGAACCGGCGGGTCGGACCAACAGGTCAGTATCAAATTAAAATATTTTATTTTTATCACACTTCAAACTCAAACCAAATTAAAATTAAATGTTGTTATTTATAGAAAAATCTCTTAGTTATTTTAGCTAATCATTTAAAAGTTTAATTTTAGTTGTTTAGTACTTCATTATGTATGTTTTGTTCATATATTTATAGGAAAGTAGATGTTATATTTATAAAATTTAAACAAACCAATAAACTAATTAATCCGAAAGACTTCCGATATCATTCATATAATTTAGTTGACATGTAATATCACATACTAAATTATATCTTAATTAGTAGTAATCAAAATCGATTTCATATTAAATATCCAGGAAACTTTCTCTAACAAAAACAAGACAATTATTCAAATTTTTTATCTACAAATTCCTCCAACATCAAATGATTTCAACAACGATAATTTGTTTTGAATTGACATTTTTGTAAAGTATCTATATTTCCATTTCTTCACTTTCCCTAATGAAATATTTTTGTAAATTCACAGTCAAGAATTTCTCTCACTTTTCACTCTCCAGAAGATTGATTCAGCATTGTTCTAGTTTGAACTGCTCATCAATACTTTTTTGGAACTCCCGAGTTATCTGCCAATAAAAAATCAAGTTAAATAGTATAAGAAAATAATAAATAACATGAATTAGGTCATAATGAGTGAAAATTTATACATGATTGGCATAATATGTTGGAAAAAATGAAATTTTTTCTTTTTCCAACATGATTTATCATACACATAATTAGAGTATTGTTTTTAAATGTCTTAGATGAAATATAAATAGATCCTTACCTTGAGACAGAAAAAAAAAAAAAAAAAGATCCTTACCACTTGTTGATTCTTTGGAGATCCTGGATTTGAGAATGCTGATTACAAACATATCAATTGCTGACATACCACTGACTTAATATAATTTGATATATTAATTTACACTCCACAAAAATTATGTTAATACTCTTAGAATAAGCTCACCTTTGTTTAAACTTGTAACTTGTTCTGTCAGATAAAACTTGAGAACATCTTCTTCATTGATAATATTGAATCTAAATAAATAAAAACAGAAAATGCTAAATATATATTGTATGTAAGAAGAAAAGATGAATAAGAATTATGCTAGACATTTGTTTCTAAAAGTTTACAAAAATACTATTTGTATAAAAGTTTATTTGAAAAACTTACAGTTTATATTCCTAAAACATTTACAGTTTCACTCCAAATACTGCAGTATATGACTTGGAGGTATGAAAACTATTTTAATCTTGAAATTGACTTTTTCCAGCACTTTCAATTTTATATCGAGGTCTGCTTTTCTTTAAAAGAAGTATCGTGTGTTGTTCTAATAGTACTTTACTTTTATAGTCATTACTATCTTGTTATGCATAAGTTGGATTAATTATGATTTTCCTAAATTTATGGCTGAATATTTTCTAATATCACGATTTTTAAGCACATGTATTAATTTTTCAGTTTTAATTAGTATTAATTTCTCCACACCTCTAAATACATGATTTTATTATGGAAATATATTAACTACGATTATTTTATAATTAATGATATCTAGAATTTAGGAAAAAATCAATAAGTTTGTTAATAGATTTAATTTATATGAACTAATATTTTTATTTTTTTGACTTAGTTGTTTTAGAAAGTACTAAATATATGGGATAAAGATTTTTTTTTTACTTATACAGATAATTGGGTCTATTTGGCAACATGAATATATGATATAATTTTTTTTTTATTTTTTCTCTTTTTGTACTTCCCAATTAATAGTATAGATGAATAGTAATTACTTAGATTTCCAATATGGAATCAATCAAATCGCTAAAAATACAGTATGATTTAATAATTAAAATATTATATACATGTTATTTCTAAAATTTTAAATTTAGTGAATCTTGTTTCCAAAAATATAGCTTTCTTGCCAAACCAATTTTGTAAACAATAGTAAATGCTAAATTATATTCTCGTTAGTGGTTATAACCATACCCGTTTGAATCCGAATACTAAGTATCCAATAGACCAATACTCTAATTTCAGGGTGTATCATCTCAAATATCCGACTGATAAATCTCAGATAATTAAAACATTAAACCCGACCCAACACATGTTTAAGGACTAATCTACCCTTAATAATATTGTTTTCAAATGAACGTGATTGTGGTCTTTTGGGTATAGGTAGAAGTTGTACTTCTCTTCTACCAATATAGGGATAATCCTTCAACATCACACTGTTTGATCAATTTAAGCTTTTACCATTTCTTTCTTTAGAAAAAATTATACATTTCTTCTTTGAAAAATACTAGTCTCCCTCTATTCCTCTTTTAAGATGTAATGGCATTGTGAATCCTGACAACTTATGTATATCATGATACGATTAATAAGAGAGATAGATGAGCAGTGGTTTACATCTTGAATGGTACTTTATGTGGTAAAGTAAAGAACTAAAGAATCCTATTATGGTGACGTTCTCTAGTAATAATAATATCAAAACTCTCCATCTTGAAGTCTCCACGTTACATCTCTCTCTCTCAAACGCCAAATTAGTTAGTTCAATCAATGCTAATTTAAATAATCTGTACTTAAAATGGTTTTTTTTCTTCAATTACTGACTGTTGTTAACCAATGCTAATTTCAATACTAGACCATACTGTTAAAATATACATACCTTTTGTCAGGATTATACATCTTTAATTACCATTTTATGAATCATAGATAATGTGGCTCTAGCACGAAACTCCACTACAATAATCCTGACAAAAGGTATTTCTATTATTTTTAAAGGATGTGACTACTATTTGAATAAAAAGTTCTGACCTAACATTTTTAGTTTTTACACTAAGATTTAATTTTTTTTTTAACGATCATAATTTTGGTCAAAAGGAGCTAAGAAACGACAGAGAGATGTTAATCAGTAAAGAAATGTATTAGTGGACAAATTAGGGTATGGATTAGTCCGCCATGGGCTTCTCTTTTGTCCAACTTTCACCTCTTTTCTCACAAACTTGGTCATTTTTATTTTTTATTTTCCTGCTTCTCTTCTCCCAATGTAAGATAAAAAAAAGCAGAGCTCTCTCTTCTCTCTCTCTTCCTTTTGTATTCTTTCTTCCTCCTTTTTCTTCAGCGAAGGTATCTTTTGTTTCTTCTTTGTACTTTACTCTTTACTCTTTACTCTATCACTATCAGGACTCTATATCACTCTCATTTGTACAAAGTGGTTCTTAACTCTCGTCTTTTTGTTCTAATTTTGCATCTGAAATGTTGGCTTTGCTGATAATCATCGTTGCTCTTCTCTGCAACTACAACTACATCCCCCATGTGACTGTTAGTGGCTTAAACGACGAGGGCTTCGCGCTCCTAACGTTCAAGCAGGGCGTCCACGATGATCCTAGCGGTTCCCTCAGCAATTGGAACTCATCGGACGAGGACGCATGTTCGTGGAACGGTGTTACTTGCAAAGAACTCAGGGTGGTGTCTCTTAGCATTCCAAGAAAGAGCCTTTACGGTTCTCTCCCATCCTCTCTAGGGTTTCTCTCCAGTCTCCGTCACTTGAATCTCCGGAGCAATAGGTTTTATGGGTCGTTGCCTGTTCAGCTTTTCCAGCTTCAAGGACTCCAAAGTTTAGTCCTTTACGGCAATTCCTTTGATGGGTCCTTGTCGGACGAGATCGGTAGGCTTAAGCTTCTTCAGACATTAGATTTGTCGCAGAACCTCTTCAACGGGTCGCTACCGCCTTCGATTCTGCAATGCAGCAGGTTGAGAACACTCGATGTCAGCCGCAACAACCTGTCTGGTCCTTTGCCTGATGGGTTTGGCTCAGCGTTCGTCTCTCTGGAGAAACTCGACCTCGCCTTCAACCAAATCAACGGTTCGATCCCTAGTGACATCGGAAACCTCTCTAATCTACAAGGAACTGCTGATTTCTCTCACAATCACTTCACCGGTTCAATCCCACCTGCTCTCGGCGATCTTCCTGAAAAGGTTTACATTGATCTCACTTTCAACAATCTCTCCGGTCCCATTCCTCAAACTGGTGCTCTTATGAACAGAGGACCAACGGCGTTTATCGGCAACACTGGGCTATGCGGCCCGCCATTGAAAGACCTTTGCCCAGGATATGAGCTCGGCCTCAATGCCTCTTACCCTTTTATCCCAAGCAACAACCCGCCCGAAGATCAAGATATTGATACCAACTCTGAATCCAAACAAAAATCAAGTGGTTTGAGCAAAAGCGCCGTCATTGCCATTGTTCTCTGCGACGTTGTCGGAATCTGCCTCATGGGTTTGCTTTTCACTTACTGCTACTCTAAGTTCTGTCCTTGCAACCGCGAGAACCAGTTCGGCTTCGAGAAAGAATCCAAGAAAAGGGCTGCGGAATGTCTGTGTTTCTGGAAAGACGAATCTGAAACGCTATCTGAAAACGTAGAGCATTGCGACATTGTGCCCCTTGACGCTCAGGTTGTGTTTAACCTGGAGGAGCTACTAAAAGCGTCAGCTTTTGTTCTAGGCAAGAGCGGAATCGGCATTGTGTACAAAGTGGTTCTAGAGAACGGTCTCACACTGGCCGTCCGGAGATTAGGTGAAGGAGGGTCTCAGAGATTCAAGGAGTTTCAGACAGAAGTTGAAGCCATTGGGAAACTGAGACATCCTAACATTGCTGGTCTTCGAGCTTATTATTGGTCTGTGGATGAGAAGCTTCTCATATACGACTATGTTCCCAACGGTAACCTCGCAACCGCCCTCCACGGTGAGTCATTCTTTTTCTCATTTCGAGATGCATCCTTCGACTACATCATGTTAAGTCACTATATATGTGGGGTGTGGTGCAGGAAAGCTAGGCATGGTGACTACTGCTCCTTTGACATGGTCTGAACGGCTGAGGATAGTGAAAGGGATTGCGACAGGGCTTGTTTATCTCCATGAGTTCAGCCCAAAAAAATACGTCCATGGAGACCTCAAGCCCAGCAACATTCTCATCGGACAAGACATGGAACCTAAGATCTCTGATTTTGGACTTGCACGGTTGGCTAACATTGCTGGAGGATCTTCTCCGACCATACAGTCTAATAGAATCATCCAAACGGATCAACAGCCGCAAGAGAGGCAACAACACCATCACAAGAGTGTATCTTCGGATTTCACTGCTCACTCTTCGTCTGGATCCTACTACCAGGCACCCGAGACTCTCAAGATGGTCAAACCATCACAGAAGTGGGATGTTTACTCTTTTGGGATCATATTACTGGAACTGATAGCGGGTAAGTCTCCGGCAATGGAGGTGGGGACATCGGAAATGGATCTAGTTCGATTGATACAAGTATGCATTGAGGAGAAGAAACCATTATGTGATGTTCTTGATCCTTGTTTGGATCCTGAGGCAAATAAGGAAGACGAGATTGTCGCTGTTCTGAAGATTGCAATCAGTTGCGCAAATAGCAGTCCAGAGAAAAGGCCTGCCATGAGGCACGTTTCTGATACTCTCGACAGATTACTTGTGGCTGGCGATTGAGACATCTAGAGATATGCACATAAAGCTTGTTTTAAAAGATGAAGCTGCAATCACTTGGAGCATTTGCACCTGACGATGCTGATGTGGTTACCGTTTTTTAATTTTTTTTTTTTGTCCCGTCTTTGTTAGTGGTTATTAATTAAGTTGTGCCTCTCTCTTCATAATCGTTTTTATAGCTTAAAGTTTCCGGTACATCATATGTTAAATATTAGAACCACAACTGAGCTAATTTGAATCTTAGATAAACAGTGAACGCCCTGGAAGAGAGAAGCTTCGACTTAAAAGCTTAAAAGGGAGGAAGAACATGGTTTCTTCTTGCAATTCTCATCCGATCCACGCTTTCGACAAACTCCCTATTGAGTTTCAGGCAAGTTACAAAAGTGATTTACTAAAAAATTTGAATAGAGAAAGTGGAAGAGCTTACTTCCATGGAACGTCCCCAACATTCCTCCAGATACCTTCGATGTCTCTGTAGACCAAAGAGAACTCAGACTCAGTCTGGAAGAGCCTCAGTCCTGACACGGTCTGCATCCCTGCAAATTCAAATTGATGTGGCAAAAGTTTTTTAAACATACTAGTAGCTGGAAGCTTTGGGGATAAGAACACGGCTTACCAAACATATCGTCAAGCTGAAGAGCAAGAGTTGAGTAATTTCCTTGACTAAGAAGGCAAACCTTGCGGCCCACCACTAGGCCATCTAGATTTACCTTTACATAAGTCAATGTTCCTCTGCTCTCTTTTTCATTATTGTAATATCCCTGAGCAAGTCTTTGGTTTCCAGTATCCTCACTCTTCAGCTGGGTATTGCAGTTATATCTGGGCTGCGACCATTCTATGAGATCTTCATACCCGTCAAGACCTATCACTTTGATTCACATGTAGATATTGAAGATACCAAGTGAGGATGAAGAAAAGTAACTAACAATGAGGTGAAAGCATAGTAATTCAGCAAAGAAACTCACTCTGCCCGGATGATGGGAGGCAAGTTTCATGTTGTATGGTCCTAAGGCTGAGACCTAGATCGATTAACCCACCACCCTTCTTGCTATGTGAGTAATATGTATGAAACTTGGAAGATCCTTGGAAGAAGTCTGCAGGTGTGTTTGGGTCCATTGCCTGATGCTTCGTTATGTCTACAGATGCAGAGAAGGGAAAGTAGGATGAGAAAAAGAGAGCACATTGATAAAGATTTATAGCATGAAGCTGATGCTGAAAGAGTGTCAGAAGAGTTTAAGAAAGAAAAAGACATAATTGCAGACATGAAATAGACAGACGACAAGAAGAACCCATTTTAGATACAGTTGGTTTGATGCAAGGGATGGGGAGCTGACCACAGAGAGATTTAGTTCAGATTTTGTAACCCAACCGGGCCAACCGGTACTTCAATGCTTCTGATGCACAAAATCACAAAAATACATATCTCCCTCCACTCAGTGAACTCTGCCAGAAAAAATATCAGCCGGTACTTCAATCAATGCTCTGTGTTGTTTGTGAAAGAACAGTGTAGTGCAAGAGTAAAATATCCTGAATCGAAAGTATGGGTAGAGAGAGGGAAAGGTTCGGGTCTGGTGTTACGAGAATTACACAAAATGCTCTCTCTTTCAAAAGAGATAGTTATGTTGCTAAATTAGAAGACAGATCAACTTTGTCACTACCTTTTTCACCCACGCCTTGTCTGAGAAGTTGTAGGGTTGTGTGTAGTTTTGCAAGACCACACAACATGGATTCATGTCTGTACTTATGCTCCCATGGATAAGAGAGAAGAAACGATGAAGAAGAAGACATACATTCTTCCAAATATTACATGTTATACATCTCAGAATCTCATATTAGAGCCTTCTTAAGTCTCCAACAAGTAGGAAAACAAAAAAAGAGCGATGATCAAGGACTGATACATTTACAATATAAAATGAATGATAATAATATGATATAAGATCCAGGAAAATGGTAAGAGCACCACCAGTATCAATTGCAACTATAATGCAGTACCCCACGAAGCAGCACTACTTCCTTATTTTCTAATTACTCACACAACACTTTTAACATAATCCATGATACCAAACCAACACGAAGCCAGACTCTTTTTTGATGCAGCAACTTGTAAAAAAAAAAAAAAAAGTAATTTATATAATTATACGTTTTCTTCCTCCAAAATTTTGTGGTTCACCTTCATAGTTATGTGTGTGTCACAATGGCTGTGAACTCCGGATCTGTTGAGTCATGTTCTCAGCTGGAAGCTTAGAAGCAGCAGAACCATCAGGCATCACCATGGCAGGTGGAGGTCCGGTCATTGTCTGGTACTGTGCGTGTCCCAGAGGTTGGGTGTAGTATATTTGTGTATGAGCATTGTCAGCGTATTCATATCCATAGTTAGGATTCCCAGCTAAACCAGACTGAGGTGGGTGATGGATTTGCGAATACCCCATGAATTGCTGCTGGCTTGTTGGAATCTGGTGAACCATCTGAGCACCGCCCACACCTGGGGCTGTTGTGTAAATCCCAGCCTGTCCCACCTCAGGTTTACCACCAGTAACACTTGTCATGTGGTTGCTAGGAGGTGGAGGCATCATGGTAGAGTTGGGAGGTGCCTGGAGATGGTTAGAAGACAGAGAACCTGGAGCCTCGCTAACAGTTGCAGATTGTGGCACAGGCATACAATAGGGCCTAGGTGGGACTGGAGCAGTAACATAATAAACAGGATAAGGCTGGTGATCCAGTCGATCTGGGTGATGGTGGAAAGACTGCGGTGGCTGTTGCTGCGAAGAGTAAACCTGGATGTAAGTCTGGAGAGGAAGGCCGCTAGAGGGATGGTGATGAATGTATTGAGGTGCAGCAGTAGTGTGTATGAAGTGTTGCTGCTGCTGTGGCTGAGATTGCTGCTCGAATTGGGGGTGAAAGATGTTGTAGCCTAGGTCCTGATTCTGATTCTGATTGGGGGATAAAAGCGTGCTTGGATCCGAGGGGTTGATCATACCAGTAACAACGGTGGAAGCAGCGGAAGACATCTGAGCAATTGGTTCTTGATAGACAGAAGGTCTTTGGTGAAACATAGGGTTGCTCACACTGCTATCACTGAGGCAATAATAATAAGAGAACCACAATCAGAATCTAACAATACAAACTGAGGCACATGCAAGAAGAAGAGGAGGTACCTGGAAACAGAATTGGGTGATGGCAGCTCGCTATTAGATTTGAGCTGATGAGCCTGCAGATTCTGCGGCTGGGAACGCGGAGTGGGAGGTTTCCTGTATCCAGCAGGCACACCGTGATCGGATCTCTCATCGTCAGAGATGACCCGCGTGTGGGACTCATTTGAAACGGTTGCAGCAGGAAGCGCGATTGTGACAGGCATCGGCGGTGGTGAAGACATGGCAGCGAATCCGTCGTCCTGCCTCCCAACGTTGAAGCGTGCGAACTGCTCCTCGATTCCCAGGTTTCTCTGATCTGGGAGAGTCCTAACGCCGCTGCTGGGTTCCTCAACATGAACACGAATCGGAGGCAAATTGGCGAGAGAGGGAGAGGAAGAAGTAGAGCCAAAAGAAGAGGAGGAGGTGTCCAACATGGGAGAATCAGGCAAGCAGTGAACATCTTGGCCTCCTTGCGGTTGCGGCGGAGGAGGCTGCTGCTGCTTGGCGCTTTTGACGGAGCCATCTCCTTCTCCAACATGGTCCAACCCAAGTAAACGATTGACGTTGGTGTCAGAATCACAGAACCCTCGGTTGTTGAGGAGACCAGCGCTGTTGAGAGCGTTGAGGAACCAATCGTCGCTCTTGGCAGAGCTCTCGAGGATCTGACCCATAGCCTCAGGCTTGGAGGTGAAGAGAAACAAACGGAGGCGCGAGGGTTTGGTGGAATTGGAGGCGGAGATGGTACGGTCGTACTCCTCGATCATGTTGTCCAGATCTTCGTCGGTAGTGACGGAGATGAGAGAGTCAAGGTCTTCGCTGGGTAGCTGGTACTTGAGGGTGAAGGAGCGCCCGTCCAGGAGCGTGTTGGAGAGGCGAGCCAGGAGAGAAGAGAGAGAGGTGTTACGGTCGCCGACCACGATGCGAGTGTCGCCGCCCATGTAGCAGAGGGATTTATCGTGAGGACGAGGGAGGATATGACCGCCGTAACTGCACATGAGACGGATTTTAGAAGAGACGGTGCTTCCTCCGCCGCCACCGCCGGAAGGAGCAGGGAGGTCATCCCAGCCATCGGTGGTGCGTGAACGAGGAGAGGAGTCAAGAGACTCGGGGTAAGATGAAGTCACATGAGGAACAGTTGTGGTGGCGGCGGGGATGGAGGTAGAAGCCACCGCGGTGGAGGAGAGAGAAGGAGGCGGTGGTTCCATGTAAATTCAATTCAGCCAGAGTGTTCTACAAAATTCGACCAAAACTTTATTATAACTAAATAATACTAATATACTAATTTTTATATTAAAAAAAGAGCATAACTGAATTTGGAGAATCTGATTTTTCTTCTAAAATACTCTAACTAGGTGCTGGTGCTGGTGTGCTAGTCCACAGCTGTTTTTTTTTCTTCTTTCTTTATTTTCTCTTTAAATTTAATTTAAAGTATGCTACAAAACTATATGCTTTGCTGTTTAGTATTTTACGATCATATTCCTTTCTCTTTTCTAACCCTATTTCTTTCAGTTTTTTTTTTTAAAATTTATTTTTCACTTTATTTAATAAATTATTTTAATAGAATGTCAAAAAAAAATTCATGAAAAAGTGATTTTTTCCTATGATTACTATATATAAGTGTCATCTTTAACAAAATCAACATAGAACCTTTAACAAAAATTTACATACTGTATAATACATGATGAATTATGTAGATTGTTGGTCAAACAATAAATATAAATTACACTAGAATTGGGAATTAGTATTTTTCATATATATCATATAAATCGCAATTTTTTGTATAAATCAAGCTCTAATTCAAGAAAAGTGTTTGTAAAATGCAAACATATGTTGCATAATAATCATTTAGATGGCGATCATAATTATCACAATATTTGTAAGTAAAATGATTTTTTAAAACAAAAGAAATTAATTGATGGCAATTTAGTTTTGTTAACAAATATATATATATATATACTAGATGAGGACCCGTCCGATGTGCGGGTTTAAAGTTTTATAAATGGAATTAAATTTCTTAAAAAAATTGTTGTATGTTATATATAAATTTTATTTTTGTTATAATATACTGATTTATATCCATTTACAAATCTTTTATGTATGTTACTATTAAAAGTATATTTTTTATATATAAATGTATTCTTGTATGGTACAAAAATATTCTTTATCACCATCTAGAAACTGTCTATATAAACACATTAAGCCAAGTATATTACTTCCACTTCTGCATACTTTT
Source organism: Camelina sativa (assembly GCF_000633955.1). Classification (NCBI taxonomy): domain Eukaryota; kingdom Viridiplantae; phylum Streptophyta; class Magnoliopsida; order Brassicales; family Brassicaceae; genus Camelina; species Camelina sativa. The sequence continues at coordinate 59,365 of NC_025690.1, read as the reverse complement.
TTAATTACTAAATTTGTTGGCTCAAAAAACATTTTGAATAAAAGATATATTACATAATATACTAATCAATGATGTGTCATCACAATAATGTATAACTGCTATGGAAAAAACCTCGGCTCCGCCCTCATCCCATATGGAAAGAACCTTGCGTCCAACTTCCTCCATCATGGAGAGAACCTTGGCTCCGTCTTGCTCCCTTGGAGAGATAACCTTGCGTCCAACCTCCTCCACCTTCCTCTGTTAGGTAGATAACCTTGTTTGCAACCTTCTCCACCATAGAGAGAACGCCGGCTCTACCCTCATCCTGTGTGGAGAGAAAATGTTCACGTCTTTTTGCTATCTCAAAATAGCTTGCTCCGACGACCAATAAACGTCAAAACCTTTGTCAATCGTCACAAAATCTTTTGATAGTTACTAATGCTAAATTTCTCAATGTATTCGTGGAAGTGTCTTTGACACACCATGATGTAGCCTCTGTCTCTGTAACGCTTCAACCACCACATTGTTAAGTGAGCCCATGTCTACTCTCAGTCCATGGCCCCACCTTCCCAAATGGGCCCTACATCTATTCCTTGTGGACCAACCTATATTCGATGACCGATGTGTTACGTCTGGAAGTCTTTAAAAACTTGATTACTGACATTACAAATCAACAAATTATATTTTCTTGTGTTTTGTCCTCACTCGCACAATTTCGACAATCACTTCCAGAAAGGTCACCCATCATGAAGTTCTCTTAAGACCCTTGACTGAAAAAATAAGTGCATTTTGGTGACGTATGTGGCTAAATCAATTCTTTTAAACATTTCCGCAAACCAGGGTGTCAGAGTCTTTGGGCTCCTATGGATCTATCAACAGCGATTTATTTTTTTCCAATCTATATATCTATGTTTGTTGTACGCTTATGTTTGATTAGCCTATTTTATCAATTCATGAGGTTGATGAGCTTCTATTCGTTATCTCTCTTTGGGATTGAATGAATAATGGTAACAATTATGTTTGCAAAAAAAAAAGGGTTTATGACCAACCAATCAAGGTTGAGAAATTGAAAAATAAAATAATTTGGCATAATTAAAGAAACAATAGAAAATTATAAGTATACTAATATATGAATCTCAAATCATTCAAAGATTAAAATACAAATTAAAACAATCTAAAAATACTACAATAAATTTTAAAATACAGTTTTAGAAAAAGAAGACTCATATATTAATCTTTTTTTTAGTCAACATATTAATCTTACCTATTCCCAACTGAAATAAGAGAAAGTAGTAGAAAATTTTGGTTTAAGAAAATAAGAACAAATTACCTTCCCATTAAAATATATTCCCAATTAAACAAAGTTGAAAACAATGTTTTTGAATAAATTATTTAAATATGAGGTGATCTTTGATTATATAGAAGTGAGTACAAAATTTAGAATAAATAATTAAAAGTATATTTTCCTTAATTCTTGTTTCTATTTTTTTAAAAATTATCACTTAAAATTAAAAATAAGTAAATAATATTATAATTTTTAATTTTATGAAATATATATATATATATAATCTTCTTATAGTTATTTTAAAAAACTTTATTTTTTTCTAAATTCTGAAATTTTTTATAATTATATTTTTACTTTATTAATATTTTAAAAAACAAAATATTTCCTTTTTGTTGTAATCAAATTCTTCATATTAAATATTTACACATGTCAAAATCTCAGACTGATAACTTGACACATGTCAAAATCTTGTTAATGACTAACTTTCAAAACCCAACTTTATATAATAAAATATAAATTTATCTTATAATTAGATTTTAAAGAAAATTATGTTTTATTTTATCTATTTACTTTTATATAAAACCATTTTAGATTAGGTTTAGAATTTTTACATTTTATTTTTTAAAATTTTAATAATAAATTGACATGTGTCAATATCTGAATGATATAATTGACAAGTGTCAAGATCTTGTTAATGAGTAATTTTGTCATTAAGATTTATATAACAAAATATATATATATATATATATATATATATATATATTAAAAGAGATATACCTTTATTCAGCCGTTGTAAATAGAGCTAGGTCACATGAAAAGGATGAATAAAAAACCCCTAAACAAAAATATTGTGGCACATAGCAACAAATGCAAGGAATTATTAACTTTTTCCAGTTACTTTATTTTTTAATACGTTGTTATTGTGTAATAAAAAGAAAAAGGAAAATGTATTAAATGAGAATAGAGTTGCCTAAAACGAAATGAAATACTAATGTGTTTATGTATGTGGGATCAGTAAAAGGTGAGAGAAGTTGTTATTAGTGATTTGATTACTACACTTTACTAACAAGGAATCGAAAAAGAACCTGTGGGAAGGAACACTTACACTAGGAACTAGGAAGGATGATGGTCACATTCTATTTGACAGCAGGACTAGGACTGTTTTGGCTTTAGGCTGGAAGAAAGTAATCCTTTAAATTTCTCTCAAGGTCAGGTTCGGTTGTAGAACGGGACATATACAGTGTTGTAGGAAATAATCTCATATTAGTATGAAAGAAATATACTACCTTTTAAAGACTTTTCTAATTAAACCCAAAATTTTACCATTTAATTTAATATTATAATCACTACTATCTATCTGCCTGTAAAGTGTAAAAGTCCTAATCATATTATGTATAGTTATTAGTGTCGCTGTTTTAACTCCTCAATCAAAGGATTTATTTGCCGATTTGATTACTAAACTAAATAAATATACTTACCCCAAATGTAATAATGGTATCTTATTCTTACATTTCTTGAGCTATAAAATTTATAATCTACAACTTTTATTGTGAAATACTGTATATGTTTTTGTGTTTTGTTTTTGGTAAGAAATTGGTGATATATAGTAGTATATTTACAAATTTTAAAAATAAGTGAAGTGAAATTGGTGTGTGCATTTTGACACACGACATATACAGGGTCTACCTCTTCTCCTCAAATACTTGTATGAGGTTTTTTTTTTAAATACGAGGATTTGATACCCCGCCCCTTGCATTCAACAAAAGAAAAGAAAAAAAAAAAAGACAACAAATTGTAACTGACAAGGTCGGTTATTATATCTGCATTCCCATCATCCTATTCTATGGGCCAAATACGAAGGCGGAGCCATCTCACTCACTATGTGACGTCGTGGGTGGAGACAGATAGAAGAGAGAGAGAGAAAGTTCAGACAAATAAAGACTTGCGTCAAAGCTCTATCCAAGCGGCGCTCATGCAAAGCAAAATGGTACCACTTTGCAAAAACATTATCATACTATAATTTTTAATCTCATCTTTAATTTTTTTTTTGTGTGGTAAAATCTCATCTTTAATCCTTTACACTTAGTTAACAACATCGTAGATTAATAGTTACGTATTACTGAAAAGAAAAATCAAAAGAAGGGTTGGTTGATTAATTAAGAAATACGAATCTTGCAAGCAATACATGACCTTAAACTATATACTACTACTAGTTTACAACCAACTCTAGCTGTTTTACATATTACATTTTATATTTACATTTCTTTCAAAACTTTTTTTTTTTCATTTTCTATTGAGTATATAATTCCAACTCTCTAGCAACGTACGACATGTGCTCATCACTTGGTTTTGTGTAAGAGGAGGTGATTACGACATTAAAAAAAAATGATAAATAGTATATCTATAAATTAATAAGCATAAATTGAGAAAAAGTAAGTAACGTCTCATTCGAAACTAACGTTACATTAATTTCATACCAAAGGAACACACGATAAATATGCATCCAATCCAAAAGAGCTTGTTTTAATTGACAAAGATGGGGGAGGTTGGATTATTCCAAAAATGGTTGGTAAGAATTTTTTTCCTTTTTTTTTTTGTTAATCCAAAAGAATATGACCAGGCTTGCAGATATGCTGATACTATAGTTCTTGGAGGGTCCACCACACATACATTTCGTAAATTTAGATGAAAAAAATGAATTATCCATTTCATCATAACAACGAAACATACATTTTGGAAAATATAAGAATATAAGAAAACATTATGGTGAGTATGATGAATAGATTTTTGTTACACTTACACCATTAATATTGGGATGAAGTTTATCCAACTTTTTGATATGGTCGGGATAGTCAGTAAACAAGCTTTGTGTATGTTGTCACTTAATTGAATGGGACGATCTCTTATTTATAATGTATGAATAAGACTAGTTAAGAAAAGAGTATATTAGGGGTGGATTCCCCTCCTAACAATAAGTTTGGCCCAGAAATAATTTTCTGAGACCCAATTAAACACTAAAAAGGAGAGAGGGGTATTTCGGTTATTTTGAGTGACGAACCGACACGATTTGCTATAAACATAAGCGTACGGCGTTTAGGAAAAAGATCCGCAAAAAAGAGGAGCTAAATGCTACAAAAATCATGAGCTTGCAGCTCGTCCTTCATCCTACTTTCTCGTCACTCTAGCTTGTCTAGTTCACTTTGTAACCCGTTTTTTTCATGCCCCGGCACTAATTAATAAGGATTATTTCGATCCTCATTTTGCCTAACTAAACATTCTAATTGTGACCTATCTTGGCATTAACAGAGTACACGCCTGATTCTTTTGTGTAAGCCTTAATGTCACGTATATTTGACTTGTTTTTCTTCTCTTCTTTTTTTCTCGATTAATAATAATCTGCAAATAGACCATAAGGGATGTGTATATTGCATAGTTGGTGGGTGTGATAATTGAAAGAGGATTATGTATTGAAAAAAATAAATAAAAAAAGTGAAGGAAACTAAAAAAAAAATTAAGGATGAAACTATAAGAAAAAAGAGAAGATTGGGTCCAACCAACTCAGAGGTGGAACAAACAAACGAACAGCTCAGCCAAGGATGCTTTTTTTGCAGCTGGCTTACCTGAACAAACAAACGAACATCTTCCCTTTTTTTTAATACTTATATAGTAAATATTAAATTCGTTTTATTACAGTTGTTTTTTGGTAGTATTTTTTTTTTCCGAGATGTCGTCAAACACCTTCGGATTGACCTCTCTATCTCTCCGTTTGCCTTTTTTTTTTTCTTAGTATATTTTCTTTATAAAAAATTAAATTAGGATCCGCTAGATGTGCGACTTATAAAAATATATATTAAATAAAAATTTTAAAAGAATATATTATTTTTTGTAAATAAAATATATTTTTCAGAAATATATATATATATATATATATTCTTACTTAGAGATAAGTTTTTACTTTAATACACTAATTTAGACTTTTATATTTTAAAATTATTATTACGATTATTACAATAATCTAAAACTATATTATCAGTCACCAAAACTGTCAAATTAAAAAACGTTCCGCAACTTATTCATATTTTACATGGAGTTAACTCAACAAAACGTCATCTTATTAACATCCACATATAATTTTACAATATGTTTTACCACTAAAATTTTTTTTTTACATCCAAAAATATTTTATTGTTAAAGTTTGTTCTTTATCACCACTTATAAAGTGACTTTGTGAACAAATTAAACCAATCTTTGTTCATTTACTTTCAATTTGACATAGTTTCTTTTAACCACTAAAATTTGTTTGTGACAGTTTTTATAACCACTAAAATTTGTTTGTGACAGTTTTTATAACCACTACAATATTTCTTTAAAATTGTTTACTCAAAAACTATTGTGGGTAAAAAAAGAAAATATCTACGCGATTGCAATGAGTTTATGACCAACCCAACAAAATTTGAGAAATTGAAAAATAGTTAATTTGACATTATAAAATTAAAAATTAGAAGCACGATGATATATGAGTCTTATATAATTTAGAGATATAAAATATAAACTAAATAAACAATTTAAAATACTACAACATTAAAAAAAGTTAAGAAAAAATAAATATTGATCTTACATATCCTAAACTAAATATAAAAATTCAAAATAATATAAATAGATATTTTAAAATCATTACAAATTTGTAATAAGAAATCAAATTTAAATAGATAATATAACTAAAATCTAAAATTACTACAACATAATTAAATTAAAATAGAAAAATAAAGAATAAACAAATATTGATACTTAGTAGATTTCCTTTTTACAATAGGTTTATAACTTTTACTTGTAAATTTTTAGTTTTTTTTGTAATGTTTTAGTAAATTTAGAATTGACTCATGTCAGCATCTTATCTATAAAAATAACACGTGTCATAATCTTGTTAATGAGTAACTTTGACATCAAACTTTATATAATAAGCTTACTTATAACCTTAATTTTTTTTTTAAACTAACTTTAAAAAACCGTCCTAAATAAAAATGACAATATTTATTTATCCAGTGAAAGTATTTGCAGAGGCTACAATAGCAATAATCTTGACTGTCTTTATTCCTCATCAAATAAAATTTATAGCGTGCAGCATTGCACATACATGAGATTAAATATGTTTCTGTAGTGTCGTAAACATGTAAAAAGTTGAGGATTAAAAAAAAAAGAGATGCATCCAGTTTAAAAAGGCCACCCCACCTTGTTTATCTTCTCACCATTATGGTTATAAGTCAAGTTTTAAAACTTGTTTGTTGTATGCTTGCTTTATGGACAATGGTCGTAGTTTATTTTATTTTTCCTCGTGTGTAAGTTTGGTGTGCTTGGTTCCCTCTAAAAAAAAGATTGTAATCCTTCAATTTTATATAATGGAATGCTTGTTGGCAAAAAACAAAAAAAAGGCCAGACCACCTACTGGACCCACTCTGTAACGTATTACTCCAAGTCTCCAACTAGCCGTACTCTTTTCTTTTCTTAAAATCATAATAATAATTCGTTTTTGGTTTTCTGTAGTTATTTCTACCCTAATGCAATAAACAATACGTTATAAAAACAAGCAAAAAACGAATAAAAATAAAAATAAATAAGAAGGCTAAATTTATCAAAAAAATATCACTCTTATCTGATACTATCAAACTCAGTAGTATTCCTTCTATATCAGTCCCTCCTTACACAACAATTATTAATATCACACACAGACTACAAATATAAAATTGGTTGGTAAAAACTAAAAAGATAGCTAGCTGCAAAGGAAAATACGAGGCTGTTCTCGGGTCCGATTACGTGCTCCACAAACTCATGTTCGAATTATTTATTAGTTCAGCCATAGATTTGTTTGAAAGTCCATCGACGTCACGTCCGAGTCAAGTTGCCATGTATGTATTATGCAGACAAGAGTTGAGTTTGTGACTTGTATAGAGGGAGGGGATGGCTGGGCTTCCAAAATGATATATGGGCCGGGTATCAAAGTTTGGAAAATGGATATGACTCACAATCATCACTCGTAAAATAAAAATTTAAAAGATGTAAAAAAGAAAGGAGAGCAGTACTGAAGAAGGCCCAAATGAAGGAAGGCCCATGTTCTGATTTCCGAAACTTCCTAAAACATTACGGGGGGACCCACCACATCACGCGGCTGAGAAGAAGGCCAGATTAGACCGACGATTAACTGAAAAGTCAAACATACGATACGAGTTTCTTTCTTTCTTTCTTCAACCGTCGCCCGTCAGGTGGAAGGGAAACAAATATACCTTTTGAAGATAGAAAAGAAAAAAAAGAAGAGATATTTTGAAAATTTAACGAAAACACAAAACGCGTCTTCTTCTTCTTCTTCTTCTTCTTCTTCTTCTTCTTCTTCTTCTTCTTCGCTCCTCTTTTCAAGTTCTTATAACACACAGTCATCGCACCAAATCAGATTTATTTCGTCTGCGTCGTCTCTTCTTTTTTTTAACTCCTAATAATAAGTTTCGATCCACATTCCTTTTTTTTTTTTTTTAATTTGAATCCCAAGTCTGAAGTCTCTCTCTCTCTCTCTCTCTCTCTCCCTATCTCTACTGGTCTATCATTTGGAGAAGCTTAATCGTGAGATCTTCACTTTCCCGATGACAATTGGATCGTTTTTCTCTTCTCTCAAGTTCTGGGGCACTTCTCAGGTAAACCCTCAAAGCGACTCTTCTCTGTTCCCTACTTCCTTCAAAATTATCCTCTCGTTTTTTTTTTTTTTAAATTTATTAATCATTATAAATTGAAAAAAATTAAAGTTTTCTTTATAAAGAAAAAAAAAACCCCAACTCGTTGCAAGTTTTAAAATAAAGTCAACGAAAACATTGTTAATGAAATACCCCTCCCCTGACTACAACACTGTGCTTAGCACAACGAATCGGACAGACAAAAACTTGCTGGATCCAATTGATGTCGTCGTGCCTTTGACAAAGTTCCTTTTTTTTTTTTTTTTTTTTCTGTTAAACACTTCTTTCTGCCTTTTTTTACAAATTTATTTTGTTCATCCGAGAGAGAGAGAGAGATGATGAATTGCATTCCCTTATTACTATCACCCAAACCGGAGGTTTCAATTCAAACCCTCCTCATCCCCAAGTATTACATACATTTCTTAGTTTGTTGTTTGGATCCAACAAAAACTAAATTAGGTTGTGGTTTGATTGTGATCGTACTTTCTGTTTTTCTTTTTGGGCAGGAGCAGCAGGAGCCACAGAGAGGGAGGATGCAAGAGATTGATCTTGGTGTTCACACTATCAAGAGCCATGGAGGGCGTGTCGCCTCTAAACACAAGCACGATTGGATCATACTCGTCATCTTGATTGCCATCGAGATCGGCCTCAACCTCATCTCTCCTTTCTACCGTTACGTCGGAAAGGACATGATGACTGACCTCAAGTACCCTTTCAAGGACAACACCGTCCCCGTCTGGTCTGTCCCCGTCTACGCCGTGCTTCTTCCCATCCTAGTCTTCGTCTGCTTCTACCTGAAAAGGACATGTGTGTACGATCTGCACCACAGCATCCTCGGTCTGCTCTTCTCTGTTCTGATTACTGGTGTCATCACCGACTCCATCAAGGTCGCCACCGGACGCCCTCGTCCTAACTTCTACTGGCGCTGCTTCCCCGACGGCAAAGAGCTGTATGATGCCTTGGGTGGTGTGATCTGCCACGGCAAATCAGGTGAGGTCAAGGAAGGCCACAAGAGCTTCCCGAGCGGACACACCTCCTGGTCCTTTGCGGGGCTCACCTTCCTCTCCCTCTACCTCTCTGGCAAAATCAAGGCCTTCAACGGAGAAGGACACGTGGCTAAGCTCTGCCTCGTGATCTTCCCTCTGCTCGCCGCTTGCCTTGTTGGGATATCTCGTGTGGATGACTACTGGCACCACTGGCAAGACGTCTTCGCCGGAGCTCTCATCGGATCCCTTGTAGCCGCCTTCTGCTACCGTCAGTTCTACCCTAACCCTTACCATGAAGAAGGATGGGGTCCCTACGCATATTTCAAGGCAGCTCAAGAACGAGGAGTCCCTATGACCTCCCAAAACGGAGATGCCTTGAGGACAATGTCTCTGCAGATGGATTCAACTTCTCTAGAAAACATGGAATCTGGCACTTCAACTGCTCCCAGATGATGATCCTTCTTCTATTCCATTATTTGATTCATTATTTGGTTTTTTCATTTTGGTTGTTTGTGAGATTGTGGATGGTACGGTATAGCTACGTTTACGTATGTATGTATGTATGTGTATTCAACCCTCTACTTAAAACCCTTGCATTTGTAAATGTACTCTCTCATTTTTGGCTTTTCGACCTTTTTTTTTTTTTTTTTTTTTTTTTTT
>NC_025690.1:44251-48783 GCF_000633955.1 Camelina sativa | reverse complement strand
ACCTTTTTTTTTTTATTTTGTAATAAACTAATAATGTCTACTGCAATAGTTTTGTTTGTCACAAATTCACAATATGGAATGGTAATGGTGTGGTATGAGGACCAAGAAAATTTGTCAACTAGAGTAGGATGGTCAAAGACTCTTAACGGTTTTTTATGACTCGAGTTTTACAAATAAAATATTTTGTCTTAAAATCTATAAAAAAGGTAAAAGAAATAAAATAAACTTTGGAGCAGAAAAAATATCTCATCCGGAAGAATCAGACAAACTAACAAGTGTGGACTCCGAGGATTATGGGCGGAAACTCTGGCGATTATCATCCCGCCATGGATTCCGGTCAAGTCCGCCTCAAGGAGCTCGGCTACAAGCAAGAGCTTAAGCGTGATCTCTCGTCTGTCTCCGCTCTTGATTTCTTCTTCTTGTAGACAGGTCCGCCTCTTCACCCATTCTTATGATATATGGGTGTTGGGTCTCCATATTTTTTGAGATTTTTAATAACAAAAATAGGCCTCAAAAAATATTTTTACTACAAAATAAGTCTCAATTTTATGAAAGTTATAGATTTGATCTCAAGTTTTAAATTTATCTACTTTTTTATTGTAAAAATAAATTTCATTTTCCGAAATTTTAAAATTTAGTTTCAATTTTATTTTTTTATCTATAAAATCTATTAAAAAATAATTGTTTTGTATTGGCTATAAATTTCACTGGACTGGCCTGCTTGTAGATTTCAATTTCTGTAAGTTTTTTTTTTTTTTTTTTTTTTTTAANTAAACAATGGTTAGATATTATTCTCAGGGTCTTCTCCAATTTCACCATCTCCTTCTCCATCATATCGGTGCTCACGGGGATCACCACCTACAACACGGGCTTGAGGTTCGGCGGCACCGTCACTCTTGTCTACGGATGGTTCGTGGCTGGCTCCTTCACAATGTGTGTTGGCTTATCGATGGCCGAGATCTGCTCCTCTTACCCAACCTCCGGGGGTCTCTACTACTGGAGTGCTATGCTCGCCGGCCCTCGATGGGCTCCACTTGCCTCTTGGATGACCGGCTGGTACGGAAAATATCGAATTTGTTGTAATTGTAATTTGAATTTTTGAAATGGAATCAGTCACTCTCTGATTGATATTCGATGTTGTTGCTTTTCAAAATAATTTTCAGGTTCAACATCGTTGGTCAGGTGATCCTACTATCAGGCAAGGCTTCACTTTTTTATTTTATTAGATCACTGTTTAGGCTAAAAGTACGGTTTGTTTTAATATGCAGTGGGCTGTTACGGCGAGCGTTGACTTCTCTCTGGCACAGCTGATTCAGGTGATCGTGCTTCTCTCCACCGGCGGTAGAAACGGCGGCGGATATGAAGGTTCCGACTACGTTGTGATTGGCATCCATGGCGGAATCCTCTTCATCCATGCTCTTCTCAACAGTCTCCCCATCTCCGTCTTGTCTTTCATTGGACAGCTTGCTGCTCTCTGGAATCTCCTCGGTACCCACCCGTCTCTTTCTTTCTCTTTTGTAACTTAGTGTGTAAGTTTCATACCATACCCTGCTCTCTTATCAACACAAGTAACAACAGTGATATATCCCACCACCAGGGGTTTTGGTGCTCATGATTCTGATTCCTTTGGTTTCTACGGAAAGAGCCACCACTAAGTTTGTCTTCACCAATTTCAACACTGATAATGACCTCGGCATCACCAGCTACGCTTACATATTCGTTCTGGGGCTCCTCATGAGCCAGTACACCATTACAGGGTATGATGCCTCTGCCCACATGGTCAGTCTCCACACTTAACAAGTCATATTTTTTATTTTGTCTATACGTCGTCATGATGGAACCAAAAAAAAAAATTGCAAAATTGCAGACAGAGGAGATGGTCTACGCAGACAAGAACGGGCCAAGAGGAATAATCAGTGCAATTGGGATATCGATTATCTTTGGATGGGGTTATATTTTGGGCATAAGCTATGCGGTCACAGACATACCTTCCCTTCTGAGTGACACCAACAACTCTGGTGGGTACGCCATTGCTGAGATCTTCTACTTAGCTTTCAAAAATAGGTTTGGGAGCGGTACTGGTGGAATCGTGTGCTTAGGCATTGTAGCCGTTGCTGTGTTTTTCTGCGGCATGAGCTCTGTCACCAGCAATTCCAGGTATATATATATATATATATATATATTCATCTTTGCTTAATTATTATACTGCGTTTTCTGCATTTACCGGGTTTGATCATTTGCATTCATGTTTGGGTTAATCAGAATGGCTTAGGCGTTTTCGAGAGACGGAGCAATGCCATTGTCGCTGTTATGGCACAAAGTGAACAGCAAAGAGGTCCTCATTAATGCAGTTTGGCTCTCTGTCCTCATATCATTCTGTATGGCCCTCACCGTAAGACTATCCTCATTGGTAGTCCTTAGATGTTTTTTAGTAAATTTCTTAGGTATAGTTTTTAATTGTTAATGAAACAAAAGCTTAAAGATTGAAAGAAACGATTCTTATTTTAGGATCAAAAGAAACGTTTCTTGGTGGACAGGTGGCGCGATGAGATTAATTTGGTAAATTTTATTTGGCATTTCTCTTTCTTTTTCGTGTGTTCTCTCTTCTCTCTCTCGCTCTGTCGAAGGCAAAGGCGATTCACATTGAATTTTTTCTTCTCTTCCAATAGATTTTTTTCTTCTCTTCCAATTGATTCCCACGTCTGATTCTCCATGGATTCGGCGTCGATTTGGTTCCGGTGAAGCAGACGGATTTGATTCCGGTGAAGATCGATCTGTCGAAACCCTAATATTTGGGGAAGATTCAAGCACTTCGATTGCGTTAGGTAATTGACTCAATCTTAATTTATTTATGTATTTGCGCGTTATTTGCGAGTTAGAAGAGTTTCATCAATTGTTTGTTTTGTATGTTTATAAATCATGGATATAGGATTCGTTTTTGTTTAAATTTCATGGGTTTTGAGTCCATATAAGTCTGCTTGGAAGTAATTGAAAAAGTGAGAAATGATGCATATGATCCGATTAGTCAAGAGTGTAGAACTCTGTATTTGGTTAGATGGTTGGTTGATTCTGAGTTTTTGTGTTTGTTTTATGAGTGTTATGAGTTGATCTATGTAATAGTCCGAGTGCTTTATGAGTATTATGAGTTATAGTTTCATTGTTTTGATATGTATCGGACTTTGTGGTTCATTGTTTTGATATTATGAGTTATAGTTGCATTGTTTTGATATGTATTCAAACTCTGTAAACCAGCCTCTGTGGTTCATTACCAGCCTATGTGGTTCATAAGCAAACTGTAAATTGTTTTTTCATAGTCGGATTGAGTTAGTAGTTGGTTGTTGGTTGTTGTGTCTTTAATGGATGTCTTTACACAATTGGTATTAAGACTCATGTACTTGTATTTATGCTTTAATGGATGTCTTTACACAGTTAGTTTCATTACACAGTTAGTTTCATTACTAACCATTTCTTGTTTCTTGTTTTGTGAGTTTCTTTTAGTTGAGCTCAAGCAAGTCACAGTTAAGGCGACAAGGAAACAACATTTCAACCAACCGAAAGAGGTAAATATACACCTAACTGGTTAGAAACCAATTGATTGCTTTGTTTGTTTGGTGTTATCTATTTTGGGGTAGTGAGTTATAGCATGACTGTTTATTTGTGCTCCTATGTGTACTTCTTTGTGACTAGGTTGTCATTAGTCTTAATTGGTGGTTGTTCTGTCATTAATGGAAGTGACTAGGTAGTGTATTCATTGTGTCTTTGGTGTCGAAAATTAATTGTAACTCCAATATACTTCACCTTATAAACTAAGCTTTTCTTGATCTTTAAACCACAAACCCAAATATTTTCCAAGCATACCGTTTTTCTTTTCTTTCCATATTCTTCTAAATCCCATTTGCTACTATGGAGTCTGACCATGATCTAAATCAGTCCACAAATTTTGTGGGACTTATGAATAGTCAGCAGGGGAGTGGCTATCCTCAAACCATTTCTTTTGATTCCCTCTACCCAAATATACCTACTCTTTCGTCCCCAGTTCCTCTCTTTAGTTCCCAAGTCAGTTCCGCAGCTTCCCCAAGTGAAGACACAACTGCAAGTCGTAGGGAAAGAAGGAAATGGACACCTTCTGATGACCGGATTCTCATTAGCGGGTGGTTAAACACCAGCAAGGATGCTGTGAAAGGCAATGATCAGAAGGGCAGAACCTTCTGGAAAAGGGTTGCTGATTATTTTTCAGATAGTTCACTTTCTGATGGCAATGAGAAGATAGGGCCAATTCAGTGTAAACAGAGATGGGCTAAGATTGGTGATACGGTCGGGAAGTTTTGTGGAACGTATGCTGCTGCGGTGAGGGCTAAAACTAGTGGTCAGAATGAGGATGATATAATGAAGATAGCGTATGATATGTACTACAACATTTATCAGAAAAAATTCGTTCTTGAGCATTGTTGGTTAGAGTTACGCTATGACCAGAAATGGTGTGAGAGTGTTAATGGTAAAGCACCTGAAGTAAGCAACAAGAAAAGACTCTT
>NC_025690.1:27420-44094 GCF_000633955.1 Camelina sativa | reverse complement strand
GTTGGTTGTTGTGTCTTTAATGGATGTCTTTACACAATTGGTATTAAGACTCATGTACTTGTATTTATGCTTTAATGGATGTCTTTACACAGTTAGTTTCATTACACAGTTAGTTTCATTACTAACCATTTCTTGTTTCTTATTTTGTGAGTTTCTTTTAGTTGAGCTCAAGCAAGTCACAGTTAAGGCGACAAGGAAACAACATTTCAACCAACCGAAAGAGGTAAATATACACCTAACTGGTTAGAAACCAATTGATTGCTTTGTTTGTTTGGTAGTATCTATTTTGGGGTAGTGAGTTATAGCATGACTGTTTATTTGTGCTCCTATGTGTACTTCTTTGTGACTAGGTTGTCATTATTCTTAATTGGTGGTTGTTCTGTCATTAATGGAAATGACTAGGTAGTGTATTCATTGTGTGTTTGGTGTCGAAAATTAATTGTAACTCCAATATACTTCACCTTATAAACTAAGCTTTTCTTGATCTTTAAACCACAAACCCGAATATCTTCCAAGCATAAACCGTTTTTCTTTTCTTTCCATATTCTTCTAAATCCCATTTGCTACTATGGAGTCTGACCATGATCTAAATCAGTCCACAAATTTTGTGGGACTTATGAATAGTCAGCAGGGGAGTGGCTATCCTCAAACCATTTCTTTTGATTCCCTCTACCCAAATATACCTACTCTTTCGTCCCCAGTTCCTCTCTTTAGTTCCCAAGTCAGTTCCGCAGCTTCCCCAAGTGAAGACACAACTGCAAGTCGTAGGGAAAGAAGGAAATGGACACCTTCTGATGATCGGATTCTCATTAACGGGTGGTTAAACACCAGCAAGGATGATGTGAAAGGCAATGATCAGAAGGGCAGAACCTTCTGGAAAAGGGTTGATGATTATTTTTCAAATATGTTTCATGTTTAATTAAATATGTTTCTATGTTTTATTTCATGTTGTGTGTTATGTTTTTGTTTTTTTAATGTTTTGTGTTTTAATTTTAAATGTTGTATGTTATTTTATGTTTTTATTATTAAAATATGTTTCTATGATATATAAAATAATTTCAAATATTTAAGTTATTTATTATTATTTTACTATATTTATTACTAAGAAACACCTAAACTTCGTTCTACCAATAATCAACAAAATTTTCTTTTTCTCTTAACAAAGTTTCTTCTCCCCTTTTTATTATTAAAAATTGTCTTAAGAAACAACTAAGAAACACACTAATGAGGATAGTCTAAGTCTCTCTCTGTGTTGGGATTACTGTTTGATTAACGAGATGAAACTGGCAGTCCCTAGGGAGCATAGTGGCGTTCCAAGCAATGGTGTCGATAGCAACGATTGGACTGTACATAGCGTACGCAATCCCGATCATTTTGAGAGTGACGCTTGCACGCAACACCTTTGTGCCTGGACCATTCAGCCTGGGGAGGTACGGAATGCTAGTCGGGTGGGTGGCAGTCGTTTGGGTTGCAACCATCTCCGTCCTCTTCTCATTGCCTGTAGCATATCCAATAACAGCGGAGACACTCAACTACACTCCAGTAGCGGTTGCTGGTTTGGTGGCCATAACCCTCTCATATTGGCTTCTCAGCGCCCGGCACTGGTTTACGGGTCCTGTCTCCAATATTCTTAGCTGAAACAACATTTCAATCGTTATAGTAAAGCCATTCAAACTGACTCTTTTTTGTTTTTTTTATGTACAACACACAAGCAACAACATCTCAGTAATCTCGCATTTTCCCTATTTAATCACTACTGCTCTAAACTTTAAACAAATGAAGTACTTACTAAAAATAACTAACACAAAAGTGTTGTTTGTGTACGGGCCTCGGGGAAGCCCATCAAAGAAAACTAAGGCCTGACAAGACGACCTAAAGGGGAAAAAAGTCGCTGTAAGAAGGGGTTGAACCTCCGACCATGTGGTTAACAGCCACACACTCTAACCAACTGAGCTATTCCAGCATTCTTATTATTTGAGTTAGTTTGAATATTATCAACTCTTAATAAAACTATAAACTATTCAAGAAAACGAATGCCAGCGTATTGTGTTACAAAATGAGGTGCTCTCATATTTTCTTGGAGAAATCATAATAAATATTCTCCTACCATTCACTTGAATAGCAATAAATGCGGAGTGAGGAAACGAGAACAAAGTCCGCAAGATTCAAGCCCAGTATGTTGTTGTTGATGTTTCCCAGGACGGAGGCATATCCAAAAACCAAATCCAACCAGAAACTAAGATGTCAGCAAGACTAGATGTGATAGTAGGCAAGAAAGAGAGGAGAGGAGACATGAAAGACAAATGGCTCGGATCGGAAATCTCAACAGCTTAACTAAAAAAGTCCTCTTTTCATTCTCATATGTAGATGTCAAAACAACCCTAAAGGGATCCCTTAACTCACTAATTGTCAAAATGGTAACAATTCTTGTCTAAACTCTCCTAATGGATAACAGATAGAGAGAGAGAGAAGTACGCAAAATGAATTACTACTAGTTGTCAATCTTCTGCGAAAATATTTAGCATATTGCAAGCTTGGATTACTACTACTCTATTTCAAGTTTCAACCCAAAAAAATAAAGAAATTAATAAAAAAAGATTCGATTCATCTAAAAACAATAAGACTAAATTTAATACTAAAAATTTACATGAAACCTGAAGAAGAAAGGACCTCTCCGATCTGAGGGGATTCCTAAAAAAAAAAAAAAAAAAAAAAAAAAACGAGAGAGAGAAGGGGAGACTTTGAAGAATCTTCTTTAAGTGACGAAGAAAGAGGAGAAAGGGCGGCGAGATAAAAAAACATCCTCGGGGGCTGCCTCCATCTTCTTCTTTAATTTCTTTGAACTACTGTTCACATATGAGATGATGGAGTAGTGGTGGTTGAGCCAAGATGGAAGGGTGAGATCGCCGCCGCCGTATCATCAGTACTTCCACGACATGGACGAGGTAGCAGCAATGGAGATCTGCAAAGCGGGCAATTGAAGTTGAGATGTTGGAGCCAGCCCTCCAAACACTGCTTATGGAAGACGTGTCTGCAATCGAGCTTCCTCACTTCTTCTCCGGTCTTGAGTGTGGACAGGCACACGATACAGTCGGAGGATGCGTTATCGGCGTAGCGGTAGGAGAAGAGGCGGTTAAGGTTGAGCTGGTCGGCGAGGGCGCTGATGTTTGAGAGTCCAGAGGTAACAACGGGGGCGGAAGGGAGGAGGAGAAGAGAGCGGACGTGCCTGAAGAAAGTGGCGAGGAGAGCGACCAGCATCAGAGGGATCGAATCGGAGGATACGTCGGAGAGCTGACCTTGTAGTCCCATTTCCACTCTTTTTTTTTGCTTCTTTATTATAATTGATTTATTTTTTTCTTTTATGTTTGGTTTTGTTGCATATATGCTCTTCTTTCTTTCTTCCTCTTCTTCTTTATATGGATTAGTGTGGACGAAGACGAGAAGAGAAGAAGATGAGAGCAGAGAGAAGAGACAGAGACAAATATGACACAGGCCACGTGTTATGGGACCCTCTGTTTTTGCTTTTTGTTAAGCCCCTTTCGCTTTCAGTCCTTTTCATTTTTTTCTTCTGTTTTCATACTTTCCTCCCCGCTATCTTGTTTGTTTGACAAACATGCCCCAGAACATTTTACTTTTTCATTTCTCCCCTCCTTTCTCCCTCAAATTTCTTTCGGTTTTATTGGAAGGAGAGATCAGAGAAGTGAGAGAGAATAATTAATTACAGACTCAATTAGAAGAGTCAAAAGTAAATGATGCTTGTGTTGTTGAATTCACACGGACGAGGATGATTGATGACTGTATATCTATCTATCTATCTATCTATCTATAAAGTCTAGCCTACCTCCAATTAAAATCTCTATGGCCCCTTCTCCTCCAATTTTATTCTCCATTACTCCCACTTATTTTTGTTACCCTTTTTTAATGAAAAAACAAAACTGCTCTTTTAACAATTTTTAAAAGAAAATTGAACATCTAGTTGTACTCCACATGTCCCTAGTTATACTAGTTGAATCTTAGTTATACTTTAGTTGTATCTCGCATAATGGGATTCGAATCCTAAGCGCACGCGCGTATGCATAGAACTCACAACTATTGAACTACTGTATTTTTCGTTGAATACATACTGATTTAATTATATTTAACGTAATAACTTTTATTAAAGGTAATATTGTTTTTTTACCATTCGGAGCTAAATATGATGAAATTAGAGGAGAAAGGGCAAAAGAGATTTTAGTCCGCCTAGCTCCTCCGGATCCCAAAAGACCAAACAAAATTAATAAGGGCCTTCAATTTCAATCATCGAGTTTTGGAACCTTTAGACAAAACAGAGAAGCCAACAAAAAAAAAAAACTGGAAAAATAAAATGATGATGGGCATCTCCTATTCTATTGTGTCGCGGTTCCTTGTGTAATTGTGTTGCGTGGAAAATCATCAATCATGGTAACAATAAAGTACCAACATCCAACAAACACTACATGTTCTTTTCTCATTCGTCGCATTATTAACCCCAACCAACAAGACACTCTAACTGTTCTGTACCTCTTACGAGTTACTACACTGTTCGTGGAGTATTATTACATGACAATGCCACCACTTACTAGTTTAGTTTTACATTTTTTAATCATAAATCCAATAACAATACTTTAGTAAGGAAAAAGATGTTTTGATTTCCCTGTCAAAGATATTCCTTCTCCAACGCACTACAAAATTAATGCTCATAGATTAAATTTCTCAGAATGCCCAAATTTTTTTTAGTTAAAGGGAATGCAATTTTATAAATTAGTGTCCAAATGGACTATTTCCGGATTTAAGCCCATACAAAATCCCAAAAGGCCCAATCCACAAACATCAAACCGAACTAAACCATCTAATACAAAACCGACCTGGGTTCACGAACCGAACTAAACTGGACGACATGAAACTCTAATCTATAACTGAAAGACACAGTTGCAGCCGCCGACCATAGACTACAGATACTCGCTGAAGTGGGACTTCCGGTGAGCCTGGACGGCGCGAGTTGAACGGAGATGGTAATCCAGGATCCGTTGCCATCCCGCCACCGTAGAGCCATTTTGAGAAGGAAGAAGAAAACCGATCTTGTTTTTGTCGAGGAATTCCTTGCGCAGTCGTGAGAGAGCAAAGCAGTAGGGAGTAGATCGGGAGACCTTTGACGGTGGCTTAGCCTCACCAGACCGCAGACTACCTCCCCCATCGTACAACAGTCCCATGAAACCTCCAGAATCTCCAATCGCCCGACCTAACCACCTTCCTCTCTCGTTCCTTGCCGGGAAACCTCCTTCTTCCACTCCGCGTAGCTACACTGCCGGTAGAGCTCTTACCGTCGGTGTCTCGCAGATGCTTCTCCTCGCCATAGCTCCCTTGATTTTGATCAGATTGTTTCGCCGAGATGATACCACATACCACGGATGAAGAATCATGAGCTTCGGAGTTCTCGTCGTCGCCGGAATCGACGGAGAACTCCACCATCGGTGCAAGAAGTCGTGCTCAGAAAAGGAGGAATTTTGAAAGAGAAATCACCGCGAGTGAGATCCACGCGACGCTCTCTCTCGACTTTTTCTAACTTTTTGTTTTGAATTGCCCAAATTGCATGAAATAGTATCCAATTATGTCGACCTTCATCATTATGGTATTATTTATTACTATTTTGTTTGACACACTACAAAACCTCAGCTAATTTAATTAATTAAGTAGCATGTTTCAATTACTATTTTTTAAAAACGGCTTCATTTAACAATAATTCATCCATCTACGTCTTGTTTATAGATATTGATTTACTCAAGTGTAGAACATTGGAGAAGAAGCATTTCAGGAATATAAAAAGGAAGTGGGCGGTTTGTGGATTATTCTTAATCAACAACTGACAGGGAACCAACTAATTTTATATATAGATTAGCATTAGCATTAAATTAGATAGCTCTATTCATTTCTGGTTACTTGCCGAAGATTTTAGCATGATCCTCGCCTCGCTTCTTGTCTCCCCTGTGACGCATATCTTAGCTAGCTACTTGTATATTTTTCTCTAATACTAATCCACTTAATTACATATGTTTGATCTTGATTAGTCCTATTGACGCAAAATTCTAGTATTCGTTCACTTCCTGCTTGAATGATCGATCATAAGCTTCTTTAAAAAAAAAAAAATATAATTACTACTATTATTTTGTCCAGAGAAAACAAAATTAAAATTAAAATAGAAAGTGAAGGTAGGTGTCCCGCCGTCCAAAAGTTTGTGGAAATGGAGATTAGCCAACCAGCAACAACCACATCGACTCTCTTTGACCTAATTATTTGACCCTCTCTCCACTTAATCTACATCATAAATTCATAATAAGCACTAAATCTTACCCACTTACCATCTCTCGTCACCTAGCGAGACAATTTGTCTGTGTCGTTGTTTTTCTTATAATTGTTAAATACAATTTCAACTTGTTTTTTTCTTTTTCTTTAAGGAGCCAAGAACTATAATCTTAAGGAGGAACTATACTACATCCATTTAAATTTTAGACGGGATGATCGATCAAAGTTTTAAAATGATTTATGCTATGCTTTTCACATAACCAAGAAACCAAACCCAGTTTCATTATTGTTTATCCACCGTCCACGTACGCATGTTGTTGTAGATAATTAACATCGATGTAAATTTGTGTACAAACAATGAAAAAGTCAAATAAAGAGAAGATGGATAAAGCACAAGTAAGAATTGCCAAACTAAACAACAAGCGTACGTGGTCCTATCACCTTTTGCTATCCCCACGCACCAAACTAGTCAGGCAGTCAACAATACTCAATAGGTTCCATTACAAGACAAACATATAACTCAAGTCTTATTATTATTATTATTATTATTTTTGCCGAGAAACACTAACTACCTTGTTTCTATATTTTAATCGTTGTTACATTATGGAGCGTGGCGAAGTGTGAACACAAACACCGAGAAAGATCTGATGAGAGTCAATCCTTTCTTCTGGGTGACATGTGCATGTGAACTGTATCAAGACGCGTTTGGAGTTTATCGTTTAAAAATCATTAGATTTCATATGCATGACCAAAGTGTTATTCAAAGATCTTCACCAACAGCTTAGATATGTATATATATACTATAAGACGCAGGGGCAGTGTATAGAATTGTCTAGAAGAAGTAGGTGAATTATGATGAGTAGCTAATGAGCATATGAGATCAGGCAATGGATTGGAATTTGGAACTTTAGGCATGTTTGAAAAAAAAAGTTTCAAATTTGTCTTAAAATATGAAAAATACACGAGTTCTTAGATACTCCTTTTACAACTAAGATTGACATTTTTAATAATAATTTTTTTCTCCACCAAAACCCTTAAAACACATATTTTGTTTTGGTTTTGTTTTTTTTGCCCATGCAATTAGAAAAGGGAGAAAACGAGCAACAAAAGTGAATAAAGAGAGAAAAACCATATCCTAATTAGAAGGTACATATTCAAGTATTTTTCGTTAATTTATTGGACGTTGTACCATATCCTAAATTTTTAATGTTCATCTCTTAAAACCGTATTCTAATGTGCGTTAGAGCAACTCCAACAGACCCTTAAACCCTCAAAATTTGAAGGTTTTTAGTTCCAACAGACCCTTAAACCTTTAATTTGTAAGGGTTTGAATAGTGAACCTTCAAATTTGAGGGTGCACTATTCAACCCCTTAAAATTTTATGTATATTTCATTTTAGTCTTTATAACTTTTCTATCTTACAAATATTTCTAAATAAGTTTAATTGTTTGAAATCTATCTATATAAATTCAATTGTTTGATTTATATCTATATACATTCTATTATTTGAAATATATCTATATAAATTTATTATTTGAATATATCTATGGAAATAATTATATTGAATAACTTTATATTTTACATGTAGTTTTATTTTATATTTTATATATATATATATATTATATGTTGTTTTATCATAGAAGGTATTGTATTTTATTAATATTGTTTGATATATTTTTTCATTGTGTATTTTATATTTATCTATGAAAGTTTTGTGATTATAACAAATTATTAGTAAGATTGTGGACTATAATGTAAATAGAAAAATTTTTAAAAATAAATTTGAGGATGTACCATTGGAGTAAATCACATTCAAACCTTTATTTTGAAGATGAACTCCCTTTAAAATGAAGGCATTGTTGGAGATGCCCTTACAACACACAACAAAAGACTAGGGACTAGAGAAAATGAGTGACAATGGGCGTTTATAATCGATCGAATATAATTGAAGCACCTGAACATATATAGTCTTGAATTTTGTTGTTGTTGTAAATTTAAATTTTACATGTGCATGTAAATTATGGCATGTAGGCTGTAGTTTTAGAAAACTTCTAATAAATGAAATAGTGTACTTAAAAAATTTAGTGTAACAGCTGTTCCTAATAATAGACAGATTTGGAAAAAATCATATACATAAAATTAAGGTTTTACTCTCTGCTTATTGGTCCATATGACATTTAATTTTAAAAATTTAATATTTATTTTTAACTAAACAACACATTTATTCATACACATTAATGTATACTTTAAATTCATAAATTGTGAATAGACTTTTTCTCCTCCATTCATTTTCATTTTAAATACACTATTAATTCTAATTGTAACTCTTCTAATTTAATTATTTTAGAAATTTAACTTCCATCACTTTTTATCCTATAAATAACCATTCTCACATCCTCCTCCACCATATCCCAAATCCTAAATATTTTCTTTGTGTTTTTATAATGTTCCTGCATAGGTTAAAAACCTAATTAAGAGTTTGATTATATTTTTTGTTTACTATATATTTTACATTGTTTTGAATTTTATTATCTTTGTTTTATGTACTTCTTCTTTTCTTCTTTGTTTACTTATATTATTTTGATTTCAAATACATCTGTATTATAATATGTATGATAAAATTTTGATGACCATAATAATATTTTGGTTATAACCATCTCATAATAAGGGAATCAAGCTAAAGAAAACATCTTAATTATTAACTTTAGATGTTTGATTAGTTCTTACAAATTCATGTATATTTATTTTATTCTTAAATTTTCAAATGTTCTCATGAAAGAAATTTTTGTAATATACTTATCAAATCATTTTTTCTTACCTCTCTCTTACCTCCAACAAAATTGTAATAAATATGTTTTAGAATACTCATCATTATATTTAGTTTGTGATTCAGCATATAATTATATAAAAATCATTCTTCTAAAATTTGATTCAAAAATGTACTTTAAGGGTTTTGCTATATAAAAAAGCAATTTGATAATTATTTTCTTTCTAGCTTTTACTACAAGGATGAAAAATTAAAACTAAGCCTAGCAATATAACTTAAATTAAGGGGAATATAAAAAATTGTAAAATAATTATCAAATCAATTTTTCTTAACTCTCACTAACATCCAACAAAATTGTAATACATTTATTTTAGAATAATAATCATTATATTCAGTTTGTGATTCAACATATAATGATATAAAAATCACTATTTTTAATTTAATTCAAATATGTCCTTTAAAGATTTTTCTATATAAAAGAAAAATTGATTTTTTTTATTTTCTATCTAGCTTTTATTACAAGGATTAAAAATTATAACTAAACCTAGCAATCATACATATAAAAGTAAGGTTTCACTCTCTCCTTATTGGTCAATTCAACTTTAACAAAAAAAAATTATATTAAATCACAAATTAAAACACATTTAATCTTCACATTTAACTCACATTTTCATACAAAACTGAAATAATATAAATTATGCAATAACTTTATTTTTCCACTTCATTGTATTTAAACAAATAATAAATGAGAATTGTAACTCCCATTGTTCTAAATATAATTTTCTATCACTTCTCTTCCTATAAATATTCATTCTCTTATTCTATTAGTCTCTCATTCTTTCATTCTCTCATCCTTTTCCACTATATCTCTTTTTATTTTTTTTTTGTGTTTTTTTTTGTTATTGTTGTTGTATGAGTTAAAAAAATCAATTCAAATATCATTGAGTTTGTATGATATGTATATCTTACATGGTTTACTTTAATGTTTTAAAAGGTGTATCTCCATTGTCTATATTAGATTAACACCTAATAAGTTATTATTTTTCATACTCTTCTACAATATTCACCACACAATAAGTCATGAAGTTGAAAAGATTCATCTATAATTCTCTATTATGTACTTTGATTATCTCACATATTCATGTATCATTTTTAATAATTTAATTTGTAAAGATCAATATAATAATATTTAAAGATCAATACAATTATCCATTTATAAAGTCTATTTTGTTTTGTGATCCAATAGATATAGATAAATATGTAATGATCAATATAATATTTATTTTATTTAAAATTTGAGGTTTTTGAAAACAAAAAGAACTTCAATTAAAAAAAATTGGTATTTGTGATTTAAGAAAAATGAAAAAATTATCCCAAAAAGAAATCATATTTCACTGGAAATGAAATATAGAAAAACAATATAATTTAACACCATTTAACTAAATTCTCCAAAGATGAAACCATTATTATGAAATCTAGCACTATAAATTAAATTGATGAGTGAAACAAAAAAACAAAACTAAAAAGATAGAAAATCTCCTTGGGGTTTAAAAAAATATTTGGATTGAAGTTCATAAAATTTTATAAAAAAACTAATTTAGTTTGACACTTCAAAAGTAATATTTTAAATTTGAAAATTATGTCTGATTGTTGAGTTTATATCAACAAAACAACCAAATCATCTGTAAGTTAAAATTTTGAGCCTCTTAGTATTCCTTTTCCTTAAGTCAAAACAAATTAAAATATTTATTTATATTAAATCACAAATTAAAAAACATTTAATCTTGACATTTCACTCACATATTAATATAAAATTGAAATCATATACATTATGCATTAAGATTGAAACTCTAATTTTCTAAATATATTTTTTTTATCGCTTCTCTTCATATAAATACTCATCCTCTCATTCTTACATCCTTTTCTACTATATCTCAATTTTTTTTTTTTTTTATTTTTTTTTTTTTTTTTTTTTTTTTTTTNATTGTTGTTGTATGGGTTAAAAAAAATTAATTCAAATATCATTGTAAACACGTAATTCTAAATTTTAGTTTTAAAGTTTGCATAATATGTTTATATATATATACACACCCTCTCCTTATTGGTTCATTTAGCATTTAATTTCTAAAAGAATCATATTTATTTTTAATTAAATAAAATATAATAATGTACATTAATCTATACTTTAAATCCACACTTTACTACTAAATTGTAACCGAAATTACATAAATTATGAATTGACTATTTTCCATTCATTTTCATTCAAACACACTATAAATTATAATTAACTCTTCTATTTAAATAATTTTAGAAATGTAACTTTCATCCCTTGAAATCCTATAAATAACTATTCTCACATCGTCATCCACCATATCTCACATTCTAAATATTTTATTTTTTTTGTTTATGTTCTTGTATGGGTTCAAAACTCATGGTAAGAGTGTGATTATATATTTTGTTAGATTTATTTTATATCTTGTTCAATTTTGTTTCTTTGTTTTCATGTATTTTTTCCTTCCTTCTATGTTTTCTTATTATTTTCAATTTTCAATTACATATATATAATAAAATTTTGGTGGCTGTAAGAAAATTTATCGATGCAGATTCAACAACACTAATTTCGATCAAAGCCCAATGAGAAAATCAAGCTAAAGAAATCATCTTCATTCATGTATATTTATTTTATTTTAACAAAATAAACTATTATAAAATTATCAAATCAAATTTTTTAACTCTCTCTTACCTCCAAAAAACTTTGTAGTACATTTTTTTGGTATACTCATCATTATACTTAATTTTTGTGACCCAAAATATACTTATACAAAGATCATTATAATGATTATTAAATTCAAAAATTTGTAATTTAATGATTTTCTATATAAAAAAAAATTGATATTATATTTCCAAAATTTTACTACATAGAGGAAATCATTAGAATTTAACCTAGCAATATAGCTTAAATTAAGGTGAATATAAAAAAGATTAAAAATTAAATTAATCTTTGGGATTTTTATTGCATTTCATATAATTTTATAGGAAATACATTTAATTGATAGTTTAAAAAATAATTATGCAATTTAATTATTAATTTTTTAGGTAATTTTTGAATATCATAGTAAATTTCTATTTTTATCATTAACAATATTTTTAAAATAGCTGGTATATTTTGATATTGTATGATTTGAATAAATAAAGTGTATTATTGACATTTAGGAAATTTATTTGTTATATATGTATTTTTGAACAACAATCCGTGCATTTGCGCGGGATATTACCTAGTATGTAAAAAAAGAAAAACCACGTGCATGTACGTTAATAAGGTAAAACTGTAGAAGAATAAAGTTTTCGCAAAACGGTCTTCAGAACTTGCATTATTATTTGGTGTTGGATTTCGTTGATCTAAGGTCCGTGTGTTAGGCCCATTAAGTAATAGGCTATGTGGGTCTTTCGATAGATTTTAGACGGACCTAGAAAATATAGCGCTGAGTCAAACGGTCGAGGGAATCTCGGGAAAGATATTTAAATCGGAAAACTACAACGAGAACCCCTGAATTTACTCCGACGATATCTCTCCATTCATCCGCGATCTCCTTCGACTCGAGACAATACGTAGTGAGCAATTGTAACTTTACCGACAAAAATATCAATACTAATCCAGTTCGTCGTTTCTTCATTGTTCTTATCGATTTTTATTGAAAGCCGGCCCCCAGACATTTCTTAATCAACCAGTTAATTAGATTATGGTATTTAGCACCTACAATTATCCATCCCTTTTTTTTACAACTTCCTCGCTTATTACGAGAAACACCAATATTTGGACGTATCTATCTATAGCATGGCAGCCTTTGGCGTGGGCTCATTTTGTTTAACTGAAACTAAGCCCCATCATTACCGGGCCAAACTGTAAAAGAGAGGATTTCACGTTGTTTTGTTTTAGGCATATTGTGCCCCAACGGCATATCCAACCTCTAAATTTTCACACTCCTATAGAGTGGCGGTTAGGGCTTGTAAGTATTGATAAATTTAAGAAAAATCTTATAGCATCATCTGTCTGTTGGTTGGAGGAAGAAATGTTATAGAAGCGTTTGGTTGTCGCAGGCGGTAGCCGCAGCAGCAGCGGCAACATCAAACATTACCACAGGTTATTGTTCGTTTCGTCGCTGCAACCTCTGCCGCTGCCGCATGTATTCTGTTCGTTTTGTTAACGTTGCCGTTACCGCTACCACAACCGCAGATTTTGTCTTTGTTTTGCTGACGATGCGGCAATTTTACACTCAATTCTTATTTTATTTTTATAATGTTGTATAAGTATATTATAAATAAAAAATGTAATTTAATTTTTTTACAACCAGAAAATATTTTTGTTTTATCTTGTAATAATTTTCAGTTAAATATATAATTATAACAACATATTTTGTGATAAATCATGAGCTTAATTAAACAAAAATAATAAACTAAAACATTGGACTAAAAGTAATATAAAAAGTTATAAATAAAAAACTAGACGAAGTCTTCATAACTAAATAATAAACGAAGTCATAAAAAAAAAGATTAACGAAGTCATTAACTAAAATAATAAACAAAGTTATAAAAAGATATAAGTAAAAATATCTAATAAGGTAAGCCACCTTGACCATATTCATTTGTGATGTTGTCACGCAAAGCTTCCATCGCTCTATCACCCGTTGGCTCATATGCAATATGTTTTTCTTCTTCTCCTTCTCCTTCTTCTTCTCCTTCATCACCATGATATCCTTATGTACTTTGCCAATATACAAATCATGATCTTCCATATATGAATCCCGTATGAAGTTGTGTAGTGCCATTGTTGTTATTACGAGTTTAATCCACTTAGTGAGACCATATTTTGGATGGTTACGATCCAAAATCCTCCATTTTGCTTTCCACACTCCAAATGTCATGTCAATCACAGATCGTAGACCTGAATGCTTTCTGTTGAACAACTCTCGTGCACTTATTGGTGGTCCTCCTCTAGCAAATTGACCAAGATGATATCGCAAACCACGATGTGGACCAAGATACCCTGTCTTTGTGGGATACCCATAATCAACAAGATAGTACTTCCCACTAGGCGGATGTGGGAAAAAAGGTTCATACCTCACACAATGAGTCAAAACCTTTGTATCATGTGCTCTACTAGGTACACCGACATATGCATATATGAACTTCATATCGAAGTTACATATAGCAAGAACATTCATTGTAGGTTCTTGCTTTCTACCTTTATATGCTTTTGCTGGTCGACTTGGAGGACGAACTGGGGACATGATCCATCAAGTGCTCCAACACAATCTTTAAAAAATGACCAATATCGATCTGCTCTTCGTCGGCGGCTTTGTTCTTTTTCTCCTTCTCCAAGAGACGAACTAAGTTCCAGAAATCAAATCAAATTAGGGAAGGTTATTTTGTAAAACAATAAACAAAACAACGATATTTTATCATTTACCACATATAACATAAATTTTAATCGCTAATTACTGATTTTATTAAGCGTCAAAAATTTTAAGCTGCAATTACCTGCGTCTGCCGCAGCGTCATGATGCAGGCAGTTACAGCTTAAAATTTTTAACGCTTAATAAAATCAGTAATTAGCGATTAAAATTTGTGTTATATGTTATGGCAACCAAACAAACATTGTTATCCGCGTCAATCGCAGCTGCGGCGACCAAACGAACAACACCACCATATTATAAAAATGTTGTAGAAACTAATATTTGACTAAGACTAAGAGGCAAGGGCAGTTTGGGTAGACGAAATGGGGGATGAAATGGTTGAAACTGGGAAAGATAGTATAAAATAATACTGTATGAGCCCTTTAAATAGACTGTGTACTATTGTTTACACCAAAGAGTCAGAGAGACTCGGGGTCCTCAATCACGCACGATGGGGGTTGTCATGGGCCGGATTAGCAAATGTGTTTAGTTGTTAGTACTAGTTTTAGGCAAATCGTCACTAGGAGAAGGTTAAAAGCGTCATTTACGATACAATGAGGGTAATATGGTAAATAAAAGGAGGCGATTGGAGGAGGGTGGGAGTAGTAGGTGATTTGATGCCAAAGTAGAGGAGACGACTCGACTAGTAGTAATACAATACTACTAAGTAAATAAAATAATAATATTCGCATCAATCAGAGGAAAGAAGCATTTTTTTTTTTTTGGGTTCTCTTTTACACTCTCTCCACACCACACCAGATCCCTGCGGAGTCCCCGAGAGAGAGATCGATCACCACATTTGTTCTAGCCCGCTGCTTTACTATGGCGTCTTCCACCTTTGTAAAGCCAAACACTCTCTCTTCTCCATGGATCGGCCAGCGCTCCGCTGGGCGCGCCCACCCCTCTGCTTCTACTCCTCCTCCTCGAGTCTCCTTCGCGATCCGTGCTAGTGCTTACTCCGACGAGCTTGTTAAAACTGCCGTGAGTATACTTTCATCTCTTTGGTCCCTTTTTCCAGCGCTAGATCTCTCTCTCATGCTAAATTCCCTCGTTATCATCCTTAACTGTTTTTATTAGTCGTCTTGTCCACTCGATTCAACAAAGTCAAACGTTAGTTGTGATTTTAAGATTTTGTGGTATTGTGATTTTTTTTTTTTTTTTGCGGTAATAGAAAAGCGTGGCATCCCCCGGGAGAGGTATCCTCGCTATCGATGAGTCGAACGCAACCTGTGGGAAGAGGCTCGCTTCCATCGGCTTGGATAACACGGAGGACAACCGTCAGGCCTACAGGCAACTTTTGCTTACCACTCCTGGCCTCGGCGATTACATCTCTGGTGCCATTCTCTTCGAGGAGACGCTTTACCAGTCCACCAAGGACGGCAAGACCTTTGTCGATTGCCTCCGCGATGCCAACATCGTCCCTGGCATCAAAGTTGACAAGGTTTCTTTTTTTTTTTGGTTTTTTTGGGGTTCAACTACATGATGCACATCTATCCAATTCCATCCATCTGTTGTATCATTTATCTGTGTCAAAAATTGACGATCCACCTGTTGCCTCCTGACAGGGCTTGTCTCCTCTCCCCGGCTCCAACGACGAGTCTTGGTGCCAAGGCCTCGATGGATTGGCTTCACGCTCTGCTGAGTACTACAAGCAAGGCGCTCGTTTTGCCAAGTGGTATGTCATTCATAATATCTCACCATGTGGTGTTCTTATAACTCTCTCTCTTTATTCCCTTCTTTGGTTGATGTGAATCTGCTCTTCCTAGTTTTGAAAATGTGTGTGTGTGTGTGTTTCTCCAGGAGGACAGTTGTGAGTGTTCCTTGTGGCCCTTCAGCACTGGCTGTCAAAGAAGCTGCGTGGGGCCTTGCTCGCTATGCGGCCATCTCTCAGGAGAATGGTCTCGTCCCCATTGTGGAGCCGGAGATCCTTCTGGACGGGGACCACCCGATTGAGAGGACTCTCGAGGTGGCTGAGAAAGTGTGGTCCGAGGTCTTCTTCTACTTGGCCCAGAACAACGTCATGTTCGAGGGCATTCTGCTGAAGCCGAGCATGGTCACCCCAGGCGCTGAGCACAAGAACAAGGCCTCTCCCGAGACCGTTGCGGATTTCACGCTCACCATGCTGAAAAGGAGGGT
>NC_025690.1:23337-26093 GCF_000633955.1 Camelina sativa | reverse complement strand
TTTTTTTTTTGTTGGGCAAATCATTTTGAAACTTTACTTTGACTGCAAAAAACCCAAACTGGCGAATTATGTGAGGGGTAGTAAGGTAAAATTGGCACAGGCAAGTACAGTGTGCCTTGGAGATAGAGAGAGAAGCAGCGGAGAAGATCTTCTCTCTCTCTTTTGTTTGACTTGTTATCATCAGAGAGAGAGAGAGAGAGAGAGGGTTTGTGGATTTTCCGATGAAAGATCATCGTCTTCCTCCTTCCCTCTACGTCCCGCCTCACCAGCGCCGTCGTTCCGATTACGCCTTCCATCCTCTTCCTCTCTCTCCCGTTCGCTATGTCTCCGCTTACGACGACCGCGTCTCCGAGGATCGCGAACCGGTAAACTTCTTCTTCTTCTTTTCTTGCATACCTTCTTGTAGAGCTTATTGATGCTCTTACAATGGCGGCTGTTGTTTTGATTTTGCTGCTATTTCGAGTAGCAGCATTCTTTTTGAACTGGAACCATATATATATATATATATATATTAATTTTGCTTTGCAGCAGGGTACCTTTCATTGTGCCAACTTGGATGAATGGAATAGGAACTTGTCTATGCTTTTGCAAGATTCTGTAAAGCAAGAAGTTGTTTCCAGGGAGAAAAAGGATAGAAGGGATTTTGATAAACTTGCTGCACTGGCTACAACCCTGGGATTGTATAGGTGTACCCCCTCCCCTCTAACATCAATCACACTCTTATGCTCCTTTTTTTTCTCTCTCAAAAGTACAGTTTCTTTATGTATATTACTTTCTTTTTTCTTTTGCAGTCATGCATATGCTAAGGTTGTTGTGTTCAGTAAGATCCCACTCCCCAACTATAGGTTTGATCTAGATGACAAGAAGCCACAGAGGGAGGTATTATCTGCTGCTCCCTCGCTCTCTTCTTATTATTCTTGCATCCTATTTAAAGAGCAAATATACAACAAATTTGACAGGTGAATTTGCATACTGACTTCCTTCAAAGAGTCGAAGCTTACCTCAGAGTATACCTCAGTAAAAAATCAAAGAGCGTAGTAGATAGATTCCCTGCCAATTCCTTAGCAAGAACTAGTAGCATAAGCAGTCCCGATGAATGGCTTTTTGAGCAACCAGAGCCCATGCCTGCCAGCAAAACTACGCTGGACAAAATTCTTTGGCGAAGGAGTTTACAGCTGCGTGATCGACAAGAATATTGGGAGGTTCTGTGTACTCTCCTTTCTAATATTTATTATATTAGGTCCTTGATACCAAACTTACTATTCTCCCTCAGCATCCATTTTATTTTTGACGTGTTCCATTGATTAGGCTTCAGTAGAAGGCCGAAGAATGGTGAAATCTCGGAGAAGTCTCCCTGCTTCCAAGCAAAGGGATTCAGTATTGACAGCAATTTCACAAAATCAGGTCTGCAAAGAAGAGAACGCTTGTGCTCAATTTGACAATCTTCTTTGTTTTGTATTAGTTTCGACGATTACCCACATAAATGTTCGTCTTACAGGTTATTGTTATCTCTGGAGAAACAGGTTGTGGCAAGACCACACAAATTCCGCAGTTTATATTAGAATCCGAGATTGAAGCAAACCGTGGAGCTTTTTGCAGTATCATATGTACTCAGCCAAGGAGAATATCTGCTATGTCTGTATCGGAGAGGGTTGCTTACGAGAGAGGAGAGCAGTTGGGTGAATCCGTAAGTTTTAACTCTGCATGCTTCTATATGTAGTTGGCTTTGGAGCCTTATACTTGGAATTCCTCACTTATTTTCTACATAATTAAGCTCTCTAGATTTTTTGGTGAAGGTTGGATATAAAGTTCGATTGGAAGGTGTTAGAGGAAGAGATACCCGCCTACTCTTCTGTACCACAGGCATTTTGTTGAGACGGTTGTTGGTAGATAGAAATTTAAGAGGTGTTACTCATGTTATCGTGGATGAAATTCATGAGCGTGGAATGAATGAAGGTAAAGTTGTGCTTATTACGCAGCTCCTCATTTGTAGGCGCTTAACCTAATTTTGGTGTCTTACTATATTACTTTTGTGTTTCAGATTTCCTTCTTATCATTCTTAAGGAGCTGCTATCTCGTCGCCCAGAGCTTAAGCTGGTTCTGATGAGTGCAACTTTAGATGCTGAGCTTTTTTCATCATACTTTGGTGGGGCAGGTGTCATTCACATTCCAGTAAGTAAGATACAGAATATACTAGTGAGGAGGTTGTCTGGAACTATTCAATCTTCATGGGATGAATATTTTTGTTTATCCTCACTAGAATATTTTCAAATATTTTAAATGTTGGCTGATTCGATATTCCTTGGATCAATATGCTCTGATTAACCTCAGTAATGCCTACTAATATTTTGTCTTCCTCACTATAGGGATTTACATATCCAGTCCGCAGTCATTTCCTAGAGAATATTCTGGAGATGACCAGGTATAGATTGACTCCATACAATCAAATTGATGATTATGGTCAAGACAGAATGTGGAAGATGAACAAACAGATCCCAAAAAAACGCAAGAGCCAAATTGCCTTTGTCGTTGAGGTATTTGAATAAGAATATCAGTAGCTCAATTCTACATGATAGGTCCTCCTCATTTCTTTTTCCCTTATGTAAACAGGACGCACTGAGAGCTGCTGACTTCAAGGAGTTTAGCCCTGAGACTCAAGAGTCTTTATCTTGTTGGAATCCTGATTGCATTGGTTTTAATCTCATAGAATTTCTCCTTTGCGATATATGTGAGAATGAGGGTCCTGGTGGTATTTT
>NC_025690.1:16935-22628 GCF_000633955.1 Camelina sativa | reverse complement strand
TCTTCTTTGTTTTGTATTAGTTTCGACGATTACCCACATAAATGTTCGTCTTACAGGTTATTGTTATCTCTGGAGAAACAGGTTGTGGCAAGACCACACAAATTCCGCAGTTTATATTAGAATCCGAGATTGAAGCAAACCGTGGAGCTTTTTGCAGTATCATATGTACTCAGCCAAGGAGAATATCTGCTATGTCTGTATCGGAGAGGGTTGCTTACGAGAGAGGAGAGCAGTTGGGTGAATCCGTAAGTTTTAACTCTGCATGCTTCTATATGTAGTTGGCTTTGGAGCCTTATACTTGGAATTCCTCACTTATTTTCTACATAATTAAGCTCTCTAGATTTTTTGGTGAAGGTTGGATATAAAGTTCGATTGGAAGGTGTTAGAGGAAGAGATACCCGCCTACTCTTCTGTACCACAGGCATTTTGTTGAGACGGTTGTTGGTAGATAGAAATTTAAGAGGTGTTACTCATGTTATCGTGGATGAAATTCATGAGCGTGGAATGAATGAAGGTAAAGTTGTGCTTATTACGCAGCTCCTCATTTGTAGGCGCTTAACCTGATTTTGGTGTCTTACTATATTACTTTTGTGTTTCAGATTTCCTTCTTATCATTCTTAAGGAGCTGCTATCTCGTCGCCCAGAGCTTAAGCTGGTTCTGATGAGTGCAACTTTAGATGCTGAGCTTTTTTCGTCATACTTTGGTGGGGCAGGTGTCATTCACATCCCAGTAAGTAAGAAACAGAATATACTAGTGAGGAGGTTGTCTGGAACTATTCAATCTTCATGGGATGAATATTTTTGTTTATCCTCGCTAGAACATTTCAAATATTTAAATGTTGGCTGATTCGATATTCCTTGGATCTACATGCTCTGATTAACCTCAGTAATGTCTTCCTCACTATATAGGGATTTACATATCCAGTCCGCAGCCATTTCCTAGAGGATATTCTGGAGATGACCAGGTATAGAATGACTCCATACAATCAAATTGATGATTATGGTCAAGAAAGAATGTGGAAGATGAACAAACAGATCCCAAAAAAACGCAAGAGCCAAATTGCCTTTGTCGTTGAGGTATTTGAATAAGAATATCAGTAGCTCAATTCTACATGATAGGTCCTCCTCATTTATTTTTCCCTTATGTAAACAGGACGCACTGAGAGCTGCTGACTTCAAGGAGTTTAGCCCTGAGACTCAAGAGTCTTTATCTTGTTGGAATCCTGATTGCATTGGTTTTAATCTCATAGAATTTCTCCTTTGCGATATATGTGAGAATGAGGGTCCTGGTGGTATTTTAGTTTTTATGACTGGGTGGGATGATATCAGCGCTCTGAAAGAAAAACTGCAGATTCATCCAATCTTTGGCAACCCAGATCGGGTTATGTTGCTTGCCTGCCATGGTTCTATGGCAAGTTTTGAGCAGGTGATTTATACTTTTTTCTCCTGATCTCAACCCGTATCATATGCTAGTGTTCATCCGTTGCAGAGCTATTACCAATTCTGTGCATCTGGAACATGTATTTAAAGGAAACATATTTATCATTAACCATTGACTTTATTTTTGAGTAAATGCAGAGGTTAATATTTGAAGAACCTGCAAGTGGAGTAAGAAAGATAATTCTGGCCACCAATATCGCAGAAACGAGCATCACGATTAATGATGTTGCTTTTGTCATCGACTGTGGAAAGGCAAAAGAGACCTCCTATGATGCATTAAACAATACTCCCTGTTTGCTTCCTTCTTGGATTTCCAAGGTTTCAGCTCAGCAGGTATTTTTAGTTTGTTAGAGTTGAGTTGATACCTTTTGAGAATCAAACTGTAGTAACACTATTAAATGAGACTACAGAGCCATACTGTAGATTCATAGTAGGAATGGCCATTAGTCAATTTTATCGACAGGAACAAAGAGAGGGATTAGTAGACGTAAATTTATCAGCTATTAGATGTTCTTTGTTTGTCTTATGCGGAGTTGCATTTCAAATACACTGGACCACTAAAATTGAGTATGACTATTCATTGCCAACAAGTTTAATTCTCTGACAGCTCCGTAGGCTTACATTTAGTGATATTTTTTTTTTGTTGATTCTCATGCTCTGTTTGTGATTGCAGCGAAGAGGACGAGCCGGTCGTGTTCGACCTGGGCAGTGTTATCATCTTTACCCAAAGTGTGTATATGAAGCTTTTACAGAATATCAGTTGCCTGAAATTTTGAGGACGCCTTTACAGTCACTGTGTCTGCAAATCAAAAGCTTAAATCTCGGGAGCATATCCGAGTTCTTGTCAAGGGCGCTGCAATCTCCCGAATCACTAGCGGTACGTCTTATTTGTTTAATTCTTTGGTAAGATTTTCTGATTTAAAACTTTACTCAAGTGAAGGTGTTTGATTTGAACCAAACTTATAATAATCAACGAGACAGTAATTTTGTTTCTTCAAATTTTCCCGCAGGTTCAAAAGGCCATAGAATATCTGAAGATAATAGGCGCATTAGATGAGAATGAATACCTCACAACTCTAGGTAAGCGGAAATATGCTGAATCATGACAGTTTTGAGCAGCAGGACTGAAATTTATCTCATGTTTTTGAAATTCTTTGCAGGTCGTTATTTGTCCAAGCTTCCCATGGAGCCAAAGCTTGGAAAAATGCTCATACTAGGAGCTATTCTTGGTTGCCTTGATCCCATATTGACTGTTGTCGCTGGCCTGAGTGTAAGAGATCCTTTCTTGACACCTCAGGACAAGAAAGATGTAAGTCCTTCTCCCACGTTGTACTGTATAGTTATACCATTTATCTGGCTGGAAAAGATGTGAATCTTAGTTTATGTTTTTACCTTGAGTTAGTTACAGTAAAGCTCTTCATTAGCATTTATCGTTTTCTGTCTCTCTGTTAGTCAAGGTGACTTGACCTTGAGTTAATTACGGTAAAAATCTTCTCTTTGGACGTAGTGTTGAGAATTCTTGTGTCCTCTGAAAGACCATAGAATATGTGATGTTTCGTTTGTAACTTTCCCAGCTCGCAGAAGCTGCAAAATTCCAGTTTTCACGGGATCACAGTGATCATCTTGCACTTGTTCGGGCATATGAGGGGTGGAGAAACGCTGAGGAAGAGTCTGCTGTATATGATTACTGCTGGAAAAACTTTCTGTCAATACAGTCGCTGAGAGCTATTGATTCTCTCCGAAAAGAGTTCTTCTCATTACTTAAGGATACTGGACTCATAGATGGAAACAAATCGATCTGCAATTCAGAGGGGAATGATGCGAATCTTACCAGAGCCGTTATTTGTTATGGCATGTATCCAGGAATCTGCTCAGTTGTGGTGAGTACTTCTCGTGAATTTAGTTGCCCTGCAGTGGCCTCTCTCTATTCAGCAGTTTGCTTTATTGAGCATCTATATATATGACACATGCAGCATAATGAGAGATCAATTTCCCTGAAGACGATGGAGGATGGCCAAGTTCTTCTTTATTCAGTACGTATCCGTCCAGTAAAAATTAATGATAGTATACTTTGGTTGGAAATTTATAACATTCAGTTTTTGTTGTTTTTTTTTTCATAGAATTCTGTAAATGCACGGGAAACAAAAATACCATATCCGTGGTTGGTGTTCAACGAGAAGATAAAAGTGAACTCTGTTTTCTTGAGGGATTCGACAGCTGTCTCTGACTCTACTCTTATCCTCTTTGGCGGTAGCATCTCCAAAGGAGACATTGTGAGCTTTTTACTCTATCGGTCTTTCTTGTTCTCATGTTTTTGTTGTCAGAATTGACAGCAATTTCATTCCCAACTTCTTGTTTTTGGGATTTTTGGCAGGATGGCCACCTGAAAATGTTGGGAGGATACTTGGAGTTTTTCATGAAACCTGCTGTTGCAGAGATATGCCAAATCTTGAAGAAAGAGCTTGACGATCTGATACAGAACAAAGTGAGTTTCATAAAATCTCAATAGTGTTCTTGCTTTATTCTGTCAGGTATTTCTACTGTGATAACAGATCTGGTTAGGGAATCCATATCTGAGTTATGATACTTTTAAAAAACATTCCAGCTACTTAATCCTAAAATGGACATGCAAGCACACCGTGAACTCTTATCAGCTATACGGTTGTTAGTCTCTGGGGATGGATGTGATGGGAGATTTGTGTTTGGTCGCCAAGTACGTAGGCCTTTAGAAACATCGGCTTTGTCAACAAAACCGACATTGCTTTCAAGGACCGAAAGTGGGCCGGGGGGTGACAATTCCAAGAGTCAGCTCCAGACAGTACTCACTAGGGCTGGTTATGCAGCACCAATTTATAAGACTAAGCAATTGATGAACAACAAGTTCCAAACAACAGTAGAATTTAATGAGACACAGATCATAGGACAACCTTGCAGCAACAAGAAGAGTGCTGAGAAAGATGCGGCAGCTGAGGCTATTCAATGGCTGAGGGGCGGGGCTAAGGAAAGTCATGAGCAGGTGAACCATATGTCAAAGCTGCTGAAGAAAAGCAAGAAGGATCACCTCTGATTGCTTCTCAGAGCCTGAGACCATTTGCCTTGTCGAAGGCTAGAAGGCGAAATGAAAAAGCCGTTTCTATGGAGTCCATAATTTTTCTGGGCCAGCCTGGAAGCACAAGTGAGAAGAAAGAGAATAGACTCGGAGCAATTCTGTGTAATCAAACCGGGTGGAAGGGAGATAAATACTATAATGACAGTAAGGGTGGAGCTGGGGAGCAAACTTCGTTGGTGCAACAACAGAAAGGGAGAGAGATAGAGTTGATCTGGATATTGTGAATTAAGATGTTCAATTTGTATGGGTTTTAATTGTTAGCATGAGGTGTAATTGTATGAGTAGAAGGGTTTAATGATGAGATCGAATGGGTTTGGGTGTATGTATTAGAGAAAGTTGCCTACTTGAAGTCTTGTTTGTGTAAAGATTGGTAATCAGAAACTGAGCAAGTATTGTTTTGACATGCTCTCTCGGTCTCTCCCTTTACATGAAAACACAAAGCAAAAGCAAAACTAAAGATACTGTTTTTGAACCAAGTAGCTTTTCCCATGAAGTAACATTACATATCACAGGACTTTCAGAGACTGTCTTATTCCCAAGGGACAAAAATACAGAGATCAATGGTCCAATAACTTGAGAAGGATGGCCTGTTCCAGCGGAGGGAAAAAATTATCACGAAGTTGAAATCAGTTTACAAAAGTAAAGGGAAGAAAAGGAGGGTATAGATGAAAAAGAAGGCTTACGGGGCAACACGCATGAGATCTCATTCCTTGATGAAGCTCAGAGGCTGATATCAAAAGCTTCATGGGACGGTACTCACCTGTCTGAGACTGTCCTCTATTCTCTGTGTAGCATATAACTTGTCGCTCTCTTAGGTGCTCAAATGCCTGTCATGTCAACCATTTAGACCACCACATATAAACCATGGCATCTCATGAGAGCTGTAAACATACCCGTAGGCAGACATTTTGTGCGTAGTAGTCCGAGGTTTGAAAAGAATCGTGTATCGTCTTATACTCTGGAACACATGAAATCTCAAATCATTTTCATAGTAGTGCAACCTGCATTTTCTCTTAAGCCAAACTTACAGATTACCTTTCATCACACTAATGATTTTGTATGAGCTTTGCTCCTTCACTTCTAGTCTCCTCATACAAACCAGGAGATAAAGCTCCAGTATGGAACAATCTGCTCAACAAAGATA
>NC_025690.1:1820-16875 GCF_000633955.1 Camelina sativa | reverse complement strand
GCTGCTGAAGAAAAGCAAGAAGGATCACCTCTGATTGCTTCTCAGAGCCTGAGACCATTTGCCTTGTCGAAGGCTAGAAGGCGAAATGAAAAAGCCGTTTCTATGGAGTCCATAATTTTTCTGGGCCAGCCTGGAAGCACAAGTGAGAAGAAAGAGAATAGACTCGGAGCAATTCTGTGTAATCAAACCGGGTGGAAGGGAGATAAATACTATAATGACAGTAAGGGTGGAGCTGGGGAGCAAACTTCGTTGGTGCAACAACAGAAAGGGAGAGAGATAGAGTTGATCTGGATATTGTGAATTAAGATGTTCAATTTGTATGGGTTTTAATTGTTAGCATGAGGTGTAATTGTATGAGTAGAAGGGTTTAATGATGAGATCGAATGGGTTTGGGTGTATGTATTAGAGAAAGTTGCCTACTTGAAGTCTTGTTTGTGTAAAGATTGGTAATCAGAAACTGAGCAAGTATTGTTTTGACATGCTCTCTCGGTCTCTCCCTTTACATGAAAACACAAAGCAAAAGCAAAACTAAAGATACTGTTTTTGAACCAAGTAGCTTTTCCCATGAAGTAACATTACATATCACAGGACTTTCAGAGACTGTCTTATTCCCAAGGGACAAAAATACAGAGATCAATGGTCCAATAACTTGAGAAGGATGGCCTGTTCCAGCGGAGGGAAAAAATTATCACGAAGTTGAAATCAGTTTACAAAAGTAAAGGGAAGAAAAGGAGGGTATAGATGAAAAAGAAGGCTTACGGGGCAACACGCATGAGATCTCATTCCTTGATGAAGCTCAGAGGCTGATATCAAAAGCTTCATGGGACGGTACTCACCTGTCTGAGACTGTCCTCTATTCTCTGTGTAGCATATAACTTGTCGCTCTCTTAGGTGCTCAAATGCCTGTCATGTCAACCATTTAGACCACCACATATAAACCATGGCATCTCATGAGAGCTGTAAACATACCCGTAGGCAGACATTTTGTGCGTAGTAGTCCGAGGTTTGAAAAGAATCGTGTATCGTCTTATACTCTGGAACACATGAAATCTCAAATCATTTTCATAGTAGTGCAACCTGCATTTTCTCTTAAGCCAAACTTACAGATTACCTTTCATCACACTAATGATTTTGTATGAGCTTTGCTCCTTCACTTCTAGTCTCCTCATACAAACCAGGAGATAAAGCTCCAGTATGGAACAATCTGCTCAACAAAGATAATGTCAATTGATGTTCCCTAGGAAAATGTAGAAGCAACACCGCAGCTTATCATACCTCTAACGGCTTCCAACTTTGGTTGCCTTTGCATACTTGAAAGTGCTGCTTTGAAGTTCTCAAGAGAGAGGAGGCCAGATTCCAAATTCATTAAAGAAACAGCGCGGAATCTAACATCAAGAGATAGACTCAACACAGAGGAAATGACATCTTAAGGAAACATCTCACTAACCGAAGAACTTACATAAACTTCAGCAAACTGTTCACGGTAGAATTGGCATTAAATAATGTCCTGAGTATGTCTTTAAATCTCGTGTCTGATGTTATATTCTGCACAGAAGGTGTTTTTATTTTTATTTTTTTTGAAATTGGTACAAGTATCAGTTCTTCAGAAGAAGAATTAACCATCACAGAAAAGCTAAGAGTGTCACAGTACTAATTGGGAGTGGATATTAAAACCTTAATCTTTTCATTGAACCGAGAAACATATCCGTTGGGGAAGCTTGAGTCTGCTGGTAGAGAGAGCAGGTGTTCCAACAAACTAGATATATAGTTTCGATTAGTTAAATAAGTTCATTGGAAAAATAGCTGACGGCTAATAAGTAATAACAGAAAAGAAGCTGGCTGCTCATTACCCGTCAAATTCTTCCCTGGATGGAGGAAGAAACAATATTTTTCTGTGTGAAAAGCGAGATCTCACTCTTTTCTCCAGAAGTTGGTCAGCGTCCTGTGGTGAGAGATATTATAAGATTTTGAACCAGAGTACAGTTAACAACAACCAAAGTCAGCTGTCATCAAACAAAAACAATATACAGTTGTAGAATGATAAATGTAAAAAGAAACAATTTGTAAAACCCAAAACATGTATATCTATATAGGCATGCTCATACCAATCGAGAACTGAGACCGATGACAACAGCTTGTGATGTTACAGATTGCATAGCATCCAGCAAACTGTATAGCAACCGCTGCTTTCCCTAGATATTATAACCAGGTAATAAATAGGGTGAGTGGATAGAAAACACCAGTGTCCAATTCCTTTGTATATCAAGACAAAGATCATAGGGAAAACGAGTACGAATACAATTAGCAAGCTATAAGAAAATCAGGAATTCTTGCCTGTGCAAACATGTCAAATTCATCAAGCACAAAGATGATCGTCTTATGTGCTAGTCCACATTCCCTGAAATACCACCTCTATCAGTTTCGTCTGCGTTAAATATCAACATAGCAAAAAAAAGAAAGAAAAAAAGGCTCATTTATGTCAAGGTAAATAATAAACTCACCGCAACATGGCTACTATGAACTGTGAATTCTCATCCAATGATGCCTGGGAGAATCAGGCCAATTGAGGCATCGGCTAAACCAAGCTAAGAGGAGAAGAAGAAAAAGAACATTTGGAGAGAACAAAGGCATACCATTTTGGAGAAGAGCAGGTGGTGTTCCATGCACAACTGTCTGGCAATTTCCTGAAAAAATCAGTGTAAGTCGGTGAATATATAATAAAGGTGTACCCTTCCTTAAGGGATTGAGAATGCTAAGGGATCAGACCTTAAAAGCACAGTTATCATCACTATGCAAGAGACCATTCAGTCTGATCTGCATCACAATTTGAGATGGGTAGTGTAAGATACGATAAGATGGGATGAGATTAAAAAGAAAATGCGCTAAAAAAAATCACACATACCAGTGATACTGAATCAGGGAACTCCTCCAATAAATCACCAACAACGAGATCCAAGACCTGAAATCAACCCATTTAGAAGAAAAAAAAAATCCAAGAAGGGAGAGAGTAGAAGATGGTTTGAGGAGGGAGCCATACAGCAGCTTTTCCAGAGCCGCGAGGGCCGAGAAGCAAGATGGAATTGTTGCATCCCTCCGTGATAGAGGTTGATACAATGAACTTCAACTTACTGTGTGTTATAGACAAGACAAATTTGTGTATTAGGCACACCTAGGGCCCGTATATAATAATAATATATATAATCGAATTCGTTACCAAAGTGGTGAAGCAATCAGACCTGTAGTTGCTGTCTGACGAAGCGGAAAGAGGTCTGAAGACATAACTAGGATCGCAGAGTCTCCCGCGAATCAGATTTAGGGATTTCTCCGCCGCCGGAATAATCTCTTTGCCCATCGGGAACCCAACTTGGCGGGAAAATTACGCAGGCCAGCCCCCTCACTCACTCACTCAATCACGAAGGGGTGAATGAGAACTGTATGGGCCTTAATGGGCTATTTCCGACAATCAAGGGCCATGGTGGTATTCTCTCTAAACGAGGTCGTTTTACACGGTGTTAGCAAGTTTTGTGACGGAAGTGTTCAACAGAAAAAAAGGAAAATAAAGGATTGGGTTTTGGAAATATCAGATGTGGGCAACGAAACTCGACCGGAACCAATCGTTCCTTCTGTGAAGCTCTTGGATTCTAGAGATGGGCAGCACAAGCACCACCAGCTCTGCTCTAGTCCACCATTTCCGCCTCACCACTCGCAACTTGGATTCGCCTACAAAGCGTCCTCACGCTGTAAATTTCTGCAGTTCGTGGAGGGAAGCTGGACTCCGATACGCTGTGACGCAACGCCGGAGCAAAGGCTTAGGCCGCTTGTCAGCTCTGGATGATAGTTCTGACGATTCACCAACGGAGTCCACCCCCGGCGCTGGCTCTGCTGTAGAAGACAGACCACCAGGTAATACGAGAGAAACTCTACTACCTTTCTTTGATTGCTTTTTTAAAAATCATATGTGTTGGTGTCAAGAGGTCACCCTCTTTTAAGTAGAGCTTCCCGGGTTGATTGATGGATTACATACATACACAGCTGTGTCCTTTGAGCAAGAAGATAGAGCAAGTCCGGTCTATGAGTTTCTCTATCCCCGTAAAGAGGAGCTCCCTGATGACAAAGAAATGACTATATTCGATCATCTCGAGGAGCTCCGGGAGAGGATATTTGTCTCGGTTTTGGCTGTGGGAGCTGCAATCTTGGGATGCTTCGCCTTCTCCAAAGATCTTATTGTCTTTCTTGAAGCTCCCGTCAAAACTCAGGGTGTGCGGTTTCTGCAGCTTGCTCCAGGCGAATTTTTCTTCACAACTTTAAAGGTCTTCTTCTTCAACTAGCTAATTTTAATTATCAGATAGACAGATAGATAGAGGCATCAAATGAACAAGAAAGATGATTTTTTTTGTTGTTGTTGTTGTTGTTTTGCGGTGCAGGTCTCGGGTTATTGCGGGCTTCTACTAGGGAGCCCAGTGATCCTGTATGAGATTATAGCTTTCGTCCTTCCCGGCCTGACCAAGGCTGAGAGAAGGTTTCTGGGGCCAATTGTCTTTGGTTCCTCCTTGCTCTTCTATGCTGGACTTGCCTTCTCCTACTGGGTTTTAACCCCTGCAGCCTTGAATTTCTTTGTCAATTACGCTGAAGGTGTGGTTGAATCTCTGTGGTCTATCGACCAGTACTTCGAGTTTGTATTAGTGCTTATGTTCAGCACGGGCCTGTCTTTCCAGGTATGTGGCCGATGATAATATATATATACTTGGTTCTCAAACATTGCTTCAGCCATCTTCACCTGGAATTTTCCTGTTGGTTTACAGGTTCCAGTCATTCAGTTACTCCTGGGACAAGTAGGGGTGGTGTCAGGAGATCAAATGCTTTCAATTTGGAGATATGTGGTGGTAGGTGCGGTGGTTGCAGCAGCTGTAGTCACACCCTCGACAGACCCTGTCACTCAAATGCTCCTAGCTACACCGCTTCTAGGGCTCTACTTGGGTGGTGCATGGATGGTCAAGCTCACAGGTCGGTGAGAAACTTGGTTGTTCACTCATGTATCTTGTAGAGTATATTATTACACTTTCCATGCATTAGACCACAGTCTGGTGCCCAAAGTGTTTACCTTCTTTGGATGTACAAATTCATAGACCTAAAAGAGCAACAAGGTTAAGGGGATATATAATTCAAATTCTGGATGAATACCTGCAGAGGGAAGTTCAAAAAAATATTTGCATCATTCCCGAGTATAAGACAAGCCAATTTGATCAAAGATAATTTGCAACATGAGGAACAATCAAACCAAAAACCATTCTTGCGACAAATGTGAAACGAAAATCTAAGAACAGAGACAGAGCGCTACAACAATTGTAATTCAACAGAATATTCATCATCTTTGGGTCCCAACATCTGAGTAGAAA
Source organism: Camelina sativa (assembly GCF_000633955.1). NCBI lineage: Eukaryota > Viridiplantae > Streptophyta > Magnoliopsida > Brassicales > Brassicaceae > Camelina > Camelina sativa. The sequence continues at coordinate 11,479 of NC_025690.1, read as the reverse complement.
TCATGTGCTCGTTTAGTTACCACAACATCCAGATCTTATGACGTGAATTTGAAACAAATACAATTCCCATTTTCATTTGTCCAAGTTGTGCTCGCCTTTCTCATCTGATATCCTTCTTCCATCAGACTCGGATGCTGAATCTCAGTCATGTTTTTTATGCCTTCTCCTTCTTATTGCTCCATCGTCCTCACTTGAAGACTCTGCCCAACGATGTCTTCTCTTCCTACTTTTCCCACTATCTTCCGAGCCACTCGACGAAGCTGAACCTCTGATGTGCCTGTTATATTTGCCTCGCCTTCTTCTTCCACTGTCTTCCTCACCATCACTTGAAGTGACCACCTCACTGCGCCTGTGATGCTTTAAATGTCTTCTGTTTACATCTTCGGTATTGTCGTCATCCCAAGTCTTTCTTGAGCTATGCCACTTGTGCCTCCGATGGTGCTTCATCTTCATCCTCAGCTCATCATCTGACCCGTTTTTATTCACATCACTGCTATCATCGCTTGGATTCAAGGACCTTCGTTTCAGCCTCCTGGATTTCTTCTCTTTCCTCCTATCACTGTCATCTGAATCAGAGTGTGCATGTCTCCGGTGCTTATGGTGAGATCTTCTAGACTTTCTTCTCACCTCAGAGCTACTATCACTTTCTGAGCTAGATTCAGACGCACCTCTTTGTTTTCTCTTACTGAACTTTGACTTCTTTACTTTGGTGTCCGAGTCAGCTTTAGCATTGGCAGCTGCCTCTAGCTTCTGCTCCCATTTCAAAGGAGCTTCTTGCTTCTCTAGAACTCTTCGTTTCTTCTCCTCGACCATCTGGATGAACTTCTTGCAGTCCATTTGGATTGAAAATGCAACTGAAAATCTGCATTTTGGTATGAAGATAACCAAAAGTGCATCTCACAAAAGAGAAGAAAAAACAATGTTAGCTCTTCCATCAAACGAGCGGTTCATGAGCCCAATAAATAGAAGCCAAAACACAGAGAATAACTATAATTCAAAGCACTTTACGCTAAATAGCAGTTGTTGCTATTATATTAGGGTAAAAGCATTCCATCATACATAAAGACTCTTCAATCAAACAGATTGAAATCAGTCCAAAAGGGACTAACTATGTTTTGTTGATGATCTAGAACTACAATTGTTGCTAATGGCGAGCTGATAAGCTTTGAAACTAAAGCGATAAGCCTCACTAAATCTGAACCAAACTTCTTACCTGATGCGAGTGAGAGAGGTTATGATAAGCCAAAGAGGAGAGAGGCAATCCCACAACAAACAGATTACGAATCTGCAAAAGAGGGGCAACACATCATATTTAGGGGCATAATATATATCACTAGAATCATCCAAACATCAGAAAGTATACGATAAAATAAGCGACCTAGAGACGAGAAAACAAATCAACGGATTTAGTGGATCGGAGAAATCGGAACACAGATCTCAAAGATCGATGATGATCCGTGATTGGCAAAGTCAGATCTTGATTTAAACTAGGAGAATCTGAAATCTGAGAGAGAGCTTACCTTAAGGAAGATAGGGGAAGACGGAGACGCTAGCTAGGGCTTCGCTTCTTTTTGAGAACAAAAGACGACGGTTCGGGTTCGGGTTCGGGTTCGTCTCGCTATTTTCTCTCTTGCGCCTCTAAATAATAAATATATTTATTTATATACGGGTACACATATGGTTTGCGTGCCGTTTTATGTACAAGACCAAAGAACTACGTGACGTTTATGGACAAGATCAAAGCACTGCGTGCCGTTTTTTATGTCCCCTGGGCTTGTGTGTCGGTGTCGCGCCTTGTTTTGCAGTTTGCTTGCACTGGGAAACAGGATACCATTAAGGAGCAACCTCTCCTAATGAAAACATTGGAGATTTGGTCATTTTAAATGCTACTCCATATAGACTCCTACTCCATCGTTGCTGTTTGAGAATAAAACGATTCTTGATTTCAGAAATGTGTTAGATCGAGCTTACTGGCCTCGCATCCGTGGACTGATTCAAGAGGAAAAACTCGAGTCAGTGCACAAGACTGGTAAAGGAGATACTGAATGAGAGTCTTTTGGTGGAGATAATGAATGGTAAAGGAGATACTGAATGGTAAAGGAGAAGACGGGTTCAAGAAACCAAAACTAGTGATTCTGTCGAGAAACGGATCGAGGGAGATACTGAATGAGAGTCTTTTGGTGGAACAAGCTGAGGAAATTGGATTCGTTGTCGAGGTTTTCAGACCGGATAAAACAACGGAGCTGGCAAAGATCTATAGATGTTTGAATCCAAGCAATGTGATGATCGGTGTACTTGGGGCTGCAATGACACATTTCCTTTTCTTGAAACCGAAAACAGTCTTTATACAGACTATAGCAAGCTAGCTGTCTCTCTTTCTCTAACATACTGAAAGTTTATGAGTTGCAAGTCATATAAAATTCACTGGAATTGCAGAAAAAAAAAACGATAAAAGGAACATACAAGGACTTGTATCCTAATCTGTAACACCCAAGTGGTTTGCCAAGTCAAGGGACCTGAGAAACCTCTGCAGTCCTTAGATGATCTAAGGGGGATACAAGCAATCTCACTCAAAGAAGCTTTTGTCTTTCCATTTTTTTGTCTGAATCCTTTTACAAGATTCTCCCCTTAGTAAAAATACATAAGAGTCGTAGATATATACGTACATCAAAGTTACTTTGTATTGTGAATTTGTCGAAAGAATACAAGATTATTCAGTCTTTTGCAACATTTTATGGTAAGACACGGAGGTCTATGGAACTGAAGGAAAAGAAACTGGCACGGCCCTGAGCGATATGACAAAACATTAATGGTACAGCTATGCGTTTTGGCAGCACTTTAATATCTTCTCTGCTTGGTGGAGAGTCCCTGTAAAAGAGGATGAACATATTGAGTAAGATGTGTAATGCAAAACTTGCTTCCATAGTTCCAACAAACGAAAGCCCTTACCCCGAGAAGCAAGCCACAAAGCTCTGTTCACCAGGAGAAGACTTCTTGAACCGGCTATTCGGCAAATACACGTCATACACCGCTTTCCCATCACAGATCTGCATACTCCCAAGAGTTTAGCTACAGTATCCTTGTCTTGAGGACATTCACCGGAACAAACTGTAAATGCAGCATCCTTTGACGTCCAAGAAAACCCATGCCTGCCTAGGATGTAACCAAGACCCTTTAAGTATCTATAAACCTCGTAGTTTTCCCAACAGCAACCGCTTTTTTCCTCTGCAACTTTCTCATACAAGTCCTTCAATGGGATCACAACATCATCTTCACTACCTAAGATCTGCAACTCTCCTATTTCACTCAAATACCTGCCACGAGAAGAAGAGAATCCTAAAAAGGAACAGACTTCATAATATGAATATTTCAGAAATCAAAGATCCATAAAACTTTAGTTTGCCACATACAAAGCCTCTTCTATGAAGCAATATGTCTTCCCACTACGAATGATTCCAGTAGTTGTCCAAAGTTTCCCCCTTTTAACCTCAACTTCAGCCATTCCTAATTCGGCAATCCAACGAGCCTTCGAAGATCCTACTCTACATGTTGCAAGCACCAATATAAAAGAGAAACTGAGTGTATGAACTGTTGATGATGGATGAGGGCTAATAAAACGAAAAATAAGTGGCGGATTTTTATTCACCTGAACTGTAACTTGGGCACTGAACCACCAGAATGAAACTCTTCGTCATCATCGTTTGAAAAACCAGCTTCGTTTTCGCTCGAAGAGGAAGCTTCCCAGTCTTTTTCCTCCATAAGCAAGCCTCGATGGGGCAATTCGTCGAACACTTAAATCTGTATAGTGTATTTCTCCAATTACTTGGTTTGAGTTTTACTGTACCGAAGAAATAAGGATTCAAGACCCAAATCGGTTTAAACCGTATACGCTATATCGTCTTTCCTAAAACAATGTTAGCTCGTCAATCAAACGGTTCAAGAATAGAGCCAAAGCACAGAGAATAACTATGATGTTTGTTAATAATAATACACAAGGAATAAAAAAAAAAACTTACCCTAAATTGCAGTTGTTGCTATTAATATCCCTATATATAAATAAAAGAGAAGTACAAAAGTGTTTCTGGATCGGGTCAATTTTGCAAAAATAACCCGATATTAAAGGGTTGGATTCGGGTGAAAATTACCCGCTGCGTTATAAATGGGTTATCGGGTTTTCTAAAAAATAAATCAAAAATATAATAAATTCCCTCAGAAATAAATCATAATAATTAAGATAATATATATTTTCCTACAATTTAGAAAACTAACAAACATACATAATTAATGTATATCAAACTGTATAACATAAATAGGAAAACTATATCTTCCAATATAAAATTCTACCAGAAACATTTCTAAAAAAAAATTAAACTGAATAACAAGATAATTGATTGCACAAATCAGTAAGATCTCAATCTTTTATATATGTAAACTACTTTAATTTTGATTATATATTAGTATATACTTCCGGAAATAAAATCCATTTTAATATAATTCATAAATAATGATAATATAGTTAAACAATTTTAAAAATCTGAAAAATAAATTTTCAATTATATAACTATATATACAAAAAAAAAAAGAAAACACTAATGAGAATTACTGAGATGTTTATAATTACATTCAAATTATTTCTATCAATTTTGTTATCATTCCTAATATGTATAATAAAAATACTAATGATAATTAAAAGAAGATATGGAAAGATGTTCTGAGAAATTCCAAACGAAAACGTTGTAACATTAGCATAACTTATGCAAAATTATTATTCAATTTGGAAACAACCAATAAATACAGTTTAACAACCATATATGATTAGATTTCAAAGATTTTCACATATCTCTATCAATTTTGAATTACCTAAACAAATGGAAAACATAAGCATAATTTAACAACCATATATGATTAGATTTCAATATGTAATACCAAATATTCAATCAGTTAGTTTAAGTAATTAACTTAAAATCCGAAATTACTACTAATATTCTAAATATATTTATATAATTATTAGAAAATCACTTAAATTTCTCTACAAGCCAAAAATGATTTTATCTAGAAGACTTCAATTTACTAACCCCAAAAATAGACACCCATTCCTCACTATATAAAGTCATACGAACAAAACATCAATTGTTTCATTCCACATTTTCTATGTTTTTGTGATGTTTTTATTTATTTATGATTTTGTTTACTATATTCATGTTATTTTACCCAATATGATATATATTATTTTTTTTAATTTTTATTTTACAGGAACATCAAAAACATTGTATATCTATCAAACTGATATATTCTTATGTGATACGGGTATGTACAAAATTTCATTTAATATTTTTTAATTATGATGCTGATTACGACTATCAAATCAATTATGAATGATTAATAATTTTTATTGTATTCAGGACATATGAAGCATTACAATAGTTATCAAATTACTAAAATTGTTATGTGAATCAGGTATATACATAATTTGACTTAATATATGAACTATTTTACATTTTTGTGAATAATTTAACTTAATATATGAACTATATTTTTACTTTTATTTTTTACCCTTGCTGGAAACTCAGGAGAATCTAAAGAAGAACCATGTAAAGATTTATCCTAAGCAAAACTCATCAACATAAAAAAATAAAACCAAAGTTAGAAAATTCTAACAATACAAAATAATAGATAAGTATGATGTAGTGAAAATAGTGAGATTAGTAGTATAGGATTTTATTTATTTAATTTGTTTTCAGTTCAAGAAATATGATTTTGATATTTTTAAAAATAATCAATGATAAAATATTGGCTTTAGTGTTTTGCTAAATTTCAATTTAGATAAATTTGAGTAAATGATAAATTGTTTTGCTAAATTTGAGTAAATGATAAATTAGATTAAAATTTTTGGGTAAATGATAAATTGTTCTTATGGTTCATCACATCATACATATTAGTGTAACTTTACAAGCGGAATATTTTTATAATATTTTATGTAGATTCCTATTTTCTACTACTAAAATGATCAAATTGAATTATTTATTTTTTGTGTTGTTAGTATTTTTTTAAACTTTTTAATATTTATTTTATCAAAACTCATTTTATTACCATTTACTCTTTTTTTTTTCTCTACTATTCTTTTATCCAAACTCATTACCCCAAATATATGATTTAATGTAACCAACTGCAAAAATGAAAATATAGCATATTCTAATCTATTAAGATTGTATATATATATATTAATGAACAGTCCTTTGCGCTGTAGCGAGTCCGATTCTAGTATTAGGGTAAAAGCATTCCATCATACAGATTCATTGCAAAGGCTCTTTCAATCAAACAGCTAAAAATCAATCCGAATGGGACTAACTACCTTTTGTTGATGATCTAGAAGGGATCACCAATGAAGACGGAATACAATCTTATCCGGTAACTCATGTCTAGAGCGTATAAGAGAGTAGAAGTCAACAGTTGATGTTAAATTGGAAAGAAAGTTTGAGCTGAAATGTGAGAGAAAAAAACATCAAAAATTGATGTGAACGTAGCTTAGGGTTAGTTTGTTTTATATACTATACAGGTTGATAAATTGTAAGCTCAAATAACAAGATGAAAAGTAGATACATAATTGACAATACCTCGAGGATAGCCGAACGATGTGATGAACCCTAAATGTTTCAATTCGATTCGATATCCCCCAATTTCATCGTCTTCTTCTAGACAGACTTGTACGTCTAGTTGCCGTTTCACTTCCAGAACGGGGTAATAATAAGGGCCTGTAACATTAAAATTTCATGTAGCCCGTCAATGTCCAGCATCCTTAAGCCCACAGTCCATAGATAGTGTCGAAAAGGTATGGTAACGGTTTACAAGGCCGAAAATGAAAGTCAGAAAGATGCTAACATTTCAAATCCCAAGAGGTTGTATGTACCATTTCTCTTGATTCGTTTGTGACTTGTGTGCTGCACAAGCCAGCTCCAAACAAAACTCTCTTAACACCTTCTGGATTTTAAGTGATTCTTTTCCACTTGGGTGCTAACGAAAAAACTCCTTCACTAATGTTTCTTCTTCGATCTTCGGCAGAAAAGTAGCATTGCACCGTCAATTCACAATTGATGTGGGGAGCTTGTTTAAAGAACTCGAGTGTGTAACTACCCGCCGGGAGTGAAAACTGCTCTTTTATTCGCTTCATAGCTGGGCTTTGCATACTAACAACCTTTGATTGAGCCCGCAAAGTCGCCTTAGTGCTTGAGTGTGTAAGCTGTTCAATATTGTTGAGTGACTTGTGAGAAGGTTTCCGATGTATATTACAAGGTAAACTGACGGAAGCCCCTTTTAAGGAGGACGCTCTCGAAGGACAATAAGACATACCAGGATATAGAAAGCTTTACTGATAAAGGTTGTAAAGGAGAAAGATATAAGACTCTAGTCTAAAAGCCAAGCAAAAAGAATGACAACAAGGAGGTGGAGGCTGCTATAAATACTACCGATAATAATAACAAGTTAAAAAAGCGAATAAGGAGGTGGAGGCTTAATTAGAAAATCACTTTCACAAGCTTTAGACTCCTTATTCTCTCTATCACATGCTTTTAGATACTTGTCAAGGATAAGATAATAACATGCAAGTTACAACGGGAATAGTTAAGGAGGTGGAGGCTTGATTAGAAACTCACTTTCCACAAGATTTAGACACTTGCGATGGATTGCTACCAAGATAGTCAGATTGAGAGGTTGGTGGAACTGATCATTATCTTCAGATATGTAATCCGAAAAGAACAGTCTTGGGTCATTTCAGTCGCATATTGACCAGGTAATTTAATTATTCTTAGCAGTGTTCAACAAAGCGCTAGGCGGTATCTGGGCGGGGTGACCCAACACCTACCGCCTAAAACGCTTAGTCGACGTCTAGACGGTTTTAAGGCGGTTTAGGCGTTTACCACATAAAACATTATATATAAAAAATTATATAAAATATATGTTATAAAAATAAAAAAATTATAAATTATACACAAAAGTAAGATAAATTTTTTTATTTAAGTTATATTAACAACATATAAATGTTTATAATTACATATATAGATATAAAACAAAATAATTTAAATATATGTAATTTATAAATCAAAATAAAAATAAAAATAAAATTTAAGTAATTTAAGCGGTTTAGTCGGTCATCTAGGCGTCTCCTGAGCGCCTAGCGCCTAGACGGCGCCTAGGCGTCCGCCTAGACCGCTTTCTTGAACACTGATTCTGAGACTGCTTTGCACATTGCGGTACCATCAAATCAAATGAATGGCAGACCCTCCAGTCTCGCATTGTAACCGAATCAAGAAAATCAATATTGAAAGCTATCTATTAACACCTGTCAATTCTGGAGCAGTTTACTTCAACTTAGCAGCGTGTGATGCACGAGTATTTGCATCTCGTCGAATTCAACCAAACAAGATGTTTGTAACGGGGATTGCACAACTTAAACAAATAAAGATTTTGTGGGAAAGAGCAAGCAAGTTCTTTTATTAATCGGGGAAAACGTGAGATCTTCACTTAAAACAAGTCGGGATAGAGCTTGTTAGTGCACAAGCGAACTAGCAAGCTTAAAGTGACGAACTGAAAATAGGAATGAATTATACGAAAGACAATAACAGTTTTCGATGCAAAGTATTGCTCTGTAGGTATTGTCCGCAGGTCAGGATGGTGATCCCAATAAATGCTTTCTCCTTTTATAGGGGACTGTTGACCTAGGGATGTCTAGGGTTTTCGTCGTGAATTCCCGAGATTGCCCTTTGCGAGAATTAGTGGACTTGCTCCCAATTTTGTCGGTCCGAAATTGTAATTAATGAATCTTGTTGGGCCGAGTGGCATATTGGACGTAGCCCATATCCAACACAGGAGAAAGCGTATGTCAGAGCAAACCTCACAAAAATCACTCAATATATTTGATATGTAGCAAGCGGATGATGAGAGCGCATCTCTTTAATAGATAAATAGAAACGAATGTTCCTTAGATGGGCCAAGGGATTGCAGCGTGAGTAAATTACTGGGTGAGTAAATTTATCTTTGGTAAATAAACATTGTTGCTTTTGAATTGAGCTTGTACAAACAAAAATTTCCCAAAGAAGCAGGGGAAGGATTGAACTCGTTCCAATTTCTTTACTTACCAGTTTTGGCTGGGATCTTTTAATCTTTTTGCAACTCCTCGCAGGCTGGGAGTGTGGTCAGTGGAAGAAATATAAAATATATATATATATATATATATATGTTACAGTTTGGAATTAGACGCTGAGGCCATCAAAGCCACATTGTTTGTAAATGAGAGCTTGCTTTCTGGGACTAATGCCTATCCCGCAATTGACCGATACCTGCAATGCATCGGTCGTTTTATCACATCAATATCATTTTTCAATATCAAAGGAAGGCGATGGCCGATGGATGGTTATTTATTTACAGCTCAATCAACATACATAGATGGATTATTATTTAGCTATTTTATTTAGGTGGTGGCATACGCATACGCATACGTACGCTGGATCCTAGAAAATATCAAAAGTGAAGGAGAAGCAAAGGCGAAAAGCAAAGCAGAGTGGGGACAGAGAGCATGACTAGTGGTGTAAGGAATCTATTTTTAACTTAACAACAACTTCTTTTTCTTTTTTTTTTTTTTTTTTTTTTTTTTTTTTTTTTTTTTT